>NW_021832409.1:20000-30000 GCF_006345805.1 Octopus sinensis | reverse complement strand
GCTTCTCCTTTGTTTGTCGCTTTTTGCGATGGCTGAAACGAAGGAACAGCTTGCTTCTGTGAAATTCTGTTTTCTGCTGAGGAAAACGGCATTCGAAAGAGTTTTCTTGCTTGGAACAGCTTACAAGGACGCTGCCATGAGCAGAACACGAGCTTACGGGTGGTTTCCACGCTTTGGAAATAGTCACCTGTCGCTTGAAGACCAATCTTGGTCAGGACGACAGTCGACCTCCCAAACGATTGAAAACATGATGAAAATTCGCGAACTGATCCAGAAGGACCGTAGCCAAAGAATTGACGAACTTGTTGATAGAACTGGCGTGTCCTGGAGTTCCTGAAAACAAATTTTGAGCGAGAAATTGCGATTGAAAAGAATTGCAGTAAAATTTGTGCCTCGCTTGCTCACGGGAGTTCTAAGCAGTTACGAGTGAATGCGTGTCGTGAACTGAATGAAGAGCTGGAAATTGATCCGGACCTTTTTTTCTAAGGTCATCGCTGGTAACGAAAGCTGGTGCTACAGAATTTACAGATGTGGAAGAGTTGAAGAAGAAAAACTATGGCGGCGTTAAAAGGCATCATTCCCTAGAGTTCCAGGATTACTTTGATCAGGGCAAAAATGTGCCTGAACGATGCATTGCTTCAAGTGAAGAATAATTTGAAGGCGATAAAAGTGCAAACATGTAAAACTAAGCGAATAAAATGATATTGCAAAATTCCAGTTTCTTTTGAATACCTCTGCAGAGTACAGAAATGGTTATAATCTAAGCTTCGTCCACTTGAACCATATTCCTGTAATCAAACGTATGTATATAGATATTTTGTCCTAAATGAAACACAAATACTAGTTGAATGTTCATGTGAGTCATATTTGTAGATAAATTGTATGTTAAAATAAGACTGGAAAATTTGTCATAATTTTATTCTATGTTAAACGTGTTTCATTACAGTAAAAGTAATACAAAATGTGTTTGACTATTGATATCAATATTAATCATAACATTATTATAAATATCAGTTCAGAGATACGTAAATACACGTAGAAAACTTGTTTGGGATCTCCTAACAGTAAAGTCCTCTGACAAAGTGTCAAAGATTTTAATATTATTGAATCGTTGTCTGAGGTATTACGTATAGGAGACTCTATACTTGTTTCCTACATGTATATACCTATATATATATATAATACATACATACATACGTACGTACATCCATCCATCCATCCATCCATCCATCCATCCATCCATCCATCCATATACATACATACATACATACATACATACATACATACGTACATACTTACATACATATATACATGGCGATTTTTTCCCTCCGTTTTCCTTTTCTATTGGATTTACCTCTGTCCTCCTGTTTCTGAAGAAGTACTTTGCTCGAAACGTAAAACCACATTTGTTTCCTTCTCTGAGCGTCTGCTAATACTTTACATGCAGCACGTCCTGGCGTTGTTGTTTCTTTTTTTGTTTGTTCTTCGTTCTTTTGGATATATATGTGTGTGTGTGTGCGCGCGCGCGCGCGTGTGTGTACATATATATAAATTTGTGAATAAATTGCGTATTTATATACATATATTCATACACACACACACATATATATATATGAATTATATACATATATATATATATAGAGAGAGAGAGAGAGAGAGAGAGAAGGATAGATAGATAGATAGATAGGATAGATACATAGATAGATAGATACATCCACTATAGATAAATATGTCTATATATATATATATATATATATTATAGAGAGAGAGAGAGAGAGAGAGAAAGAGAGAGAGAGAGAGGGGAGAGAGAAGGCTAGATAGATGTACACTCACAAGCAAGAGTGATTAATGTGTACATGTATCTATACTGCCTCCCAGACTTACAACTATCCATGCATACCTACATTCGTACCTACCTACCTACCTACCTACCTACCTACCTACCTATCTACATACATACATACAGACACACTGTCATACATGCACATACAAAAAAGAACGCTTGCATATTAACCGTTATATTTTAAGTGTTTTTTCTTCGTAAGTTTCTTCATATAATTCTTCATATTTTTCTCTTCTATTTATATATATTAACCACTAGTCCATTATATAAAGGTGCCTTCTGAACAGATGAAGATCTTCCAACGGGAAAGAGGCTTAGCTTTTGAAGTGATGCATTCACCAAATTTTTACCGTAGGATCATTCTTTTGAAAAACGTTCTATGTCATCTTCTGTAGAGCTTCTATGATTTCTAAGCGTATAATGCCTTCAGTTAATATTCTTTGTTTGGTAGAGTAACTTGGATAATGCAGCTAACTATTCGAATCACTGGACATAAACACGTACGCCATATTTATGTATGTACCGATGTATGGGTATGTGTGTGTGTGAGTGTGACCGTATGGGTGTGCATGGGTAAATGTATATACACATACAAACACACACTCACACACGCATACACGCACGCACACACACGCATATATATATATACATATATATACACGTATATTATTGTTCACCTTCATCTATGTAGCAATTTATCTCTTTGTCTCTCTCTGTCACACGCATATATGTACACACACACACACGCACACATATATATATATACACATACACACATATATGTACATATATACATATATATATATATGTATATATATATGGTATTATATATATGCATAAATATATGTGTGTGTGGAGAAAGACAGAGAGACAGAAAAGGGGTGAGAGAGAAAGAAAGCATATATATGTCTGTGCATATATATATATATATATATATACACACACACAATTAAATTCAGCCGTATGCGCACAGGCATGCATCCAGATATATTCAAATACGCAGGCAGGCATACAAACCACACGTGTATATATATATACATATACATTCTAAAAATACATACATTAGAATATAGTTCCCATATTTATGTACTCGCATTGAAATATACATGTGCAAACATGTATATGCGCATAACATTATATTTTGCAGACGCACATCAAAGTCTAAAGTCAGACTTACCAGTTCCGATTCTCTCAAAATAGAATATCTCTTTAATATATAGTTTCCAATCAAATCTTTTCTAAAAGAAACTGATAAAATAATCTGTATATACAATTATCTATCTATCTATCTATCTATCTATCTATCTATCTATCTATCTATCTATCTATCTATCTATCTATCTATCTATCTATCTATCTATCTATCTATCTGTCTGTCTGTCTGTCTGCCTGTCTATCTATCTATCTATCTATCTATCTATCTATCTATCTATCTATCTTCTATCTATCTATCTATCTATCTATCTGTCTGTCTGTCTGTCTGTCCGTCCGTCTGCCTGTTTGGCTGCCTGTCTATTTATCTATCTATATACAAATACACACACACACACACACACACACCACACACACACACACCACACACACACACACACACATATATATATATGTATAGTAATGATAACAACAGTTCTTGGACGGGCTGTGTGGATATTTTAATGCATTGCTACGCACGTTTCCGGAAATCAAATGATTCCTAAAATCACTGTCCGTATTCCTGCGATGATTACAGTGTAGTCCGTTATATTAGTGGGCATCGAGTAGATCACGTTCATGAATCCATGAAATTGGATGTCTACAGATAATACAAACTATTTGTAGACATCCCGATTATATGGACGATTAGAGACAAGTGCTGTGAGGAAACGTGGAAACGTGGATTATTAAACTGTAGACGGCATAATAGAATAGAAGTTTTATTTCAATATTCAAAACGTTTACCATAAATAAATTTAAAGGATATATATATATATATATATATATATATAAGAATGCAAAAAAGAAAAAGCGTGGAAGGAGAAAAATAAAACGTACGGTTAGTTTGCAAGAGATACGAACGCCAAGACAGATACTGTTTGGTGGCTATGAACGAGGGGCAGTGACCTGAAAATAGAGGCAGAAGCACTTATATGTGCAGCACAAGAACAAGTGTTGGGGACTAACTATATGAAATGCAGAACAGACAACACTACCGACAGCAAGAAATGCAGAATGTGTGGTGAGAGGGGTGAAACGGTAAGGCACATCGTCAGTGAATGCTCGAAACCCGCACAACGCGAATACAAAAGACGACTTGGCAATGTGGCAAGAATTCTCCATTGGGAGCTCTGTAGAAATCACGGCCTACAAAGAGCAAAGACGTGGAATGAGCAAACTCCAGGAGTGACCAAAAATGAAAATAGCGAAATCCTGTGGGATGCAATGATCCAGTGTGTTCACCCGATCAGACATCGGAAAACCGAACATCGTTGTGGTGAATAAAAAAGAAAGAACATGTATGATAATCGACATAGCATGCTCTGGTAACAACAGTATCAAAGAGAAAGAAAAACTGAACAACTACGACGATTTGAAATGAGAAATACGAAGGTTGGGGTGAATAAAGATAGGAGACGTGATACTAATAGTAATTGGCGAACTTGGAAGTATCAGCACTCTCCTACCAACATGGCTGAAAAAGTTTGGTGCAAGTGTGAAGGTAGAACTCCTAAAAAAAATAAGCATTGCTTGGAACTGCAAGCAATGCTGATTTTTTTTAGGGGTTCTACCTTCACACTTGCACCAAACCTTTTCAGTCATGTTGGTAGGCGAGTGCTGATACTTCCAAGTTCGCCAATTACTATTAGTATCACGTCTCCTATCTTTATTCACCCCAACCTTCGTATTTCTCACTTCAAATCGTCGTAGTTCAGTTTTTCTTGTATTCTTAAAGCATCACCAGTAAACAAGTGTCACCTTAGTCTGCTTGTAGTTCCAGTCAAGTTTTGTATAGAGGGCTAGTGGAGAGAGAGTGCGACGACTTTCTCGGAGAAACTCTGGGCTCCGATGAAGATCAGCTAACCGGTCTCTTTTGGAGAACTTAAGGGGCTGCACCTATGGATAACTTCCAGAAATCCCTTGCCTGGCAGTGCTACCGAGAGGTGCTACCTGTTCGGGATAGACTTTACAGGGATACATAGGGTACCGACAATAACAGGAACAGTTCTCGCTTTATGATACAACATCGTTTGTATTTCAAATTTTAGTTCCTTATATTTACCTAATTTGTTAAATTACTTTACAGAAATATTTTCTCATGTGGGATCACTTACATCTATTAGTCTAGAAGTATTTTCTTCCCTGCTTTTAATGACTATATATATATATATATATTTAATGACTATATATATAGAGGGCATTATTACACATACATGCCACACGCTAAGAGGAACATTAGTCATTTCTACCAAAAATTTTACTAATCATACCCAATGCAATTTTTCAAAGCAAGACATTTAAAAAATGAATTTAGTCTTGTATCACCTGTGATTTCGTACTTACCGCAGTTGCGACCGTACTCATCAGCAAGACTGATTCTGAACATATCATAAATAAACGACCTGTACCGCCAAAGCCGAATGTTATATATATGTTATATATATATATATGATATATGATATATGTATATGTATAATGGCGCCCATACCAAGTAATGATAATTTGAAAGCATTTAATATGTATATTTCAGATCATTGCGCAATATAAAATAGGAAGAACATCTCTTATGCAGAACCTTCCTCAGCTAATACTGTTCGAAATATAAAGCAACGCATGTAATATGTATATATACATATGTATATATATATATTATATATATATAATATATATATATATATATTATATATATATATATATATATGCGGCCAGGGCTGTAGAATTCGGTTACTAACTTAGGAGGAAGAATACCTATAGAGATGGAGAAGGAAGGGAGGTGGAGAGAGAAAGAGAGAAAAAGAGGGTTGTGAAGCGGAGATATGGAGGGAGAAGGGAGAGAAAAAAGAAAGGGGAATGTATGAAAGCAGGGAAAAAAAGGGACCAGTTGTTTTGGTATATGTGAATGATAGAGCTTCACAGACTAAGGTGGGATGGGAGATAATTCGGAAAAAAATTATGTCTGTCCAATTATAAGAGATAGAGCACAGCTGTCTCTCTCTCTGACAGCGCGAAGGTAAGAGCTGTTCAAAAAGAGCTACTTACAACGTCTTTATATTGGTCTAAATGTATATGGAATTCGCCATTCTGAGTAGAAAACTACATTCATACGGTTTCGTTGCTGTGAAATCCCTTATGCAAACATTATGAACAATTGTTATGGTGTTATGGATAGCAAAAGCAGTAGTATTTATTTGGTTATAGAAAATTCGCGAACAAGGATAATACCAGACAATAAACCAACATTAATAGCATCAACAATAACATGTTTGACTGAAGTAGGTGGAAATAGCAGATAACAATAGTGATGATAATGATTAAGGAAATAATAATAATATAATATATATATATAATATATATATATATAATATATATATATATACTGTATATATATGTATATATATAATACAGAATATATGATAATATAACATAATATATATAATATATATATATATAATATATATATATATATTAATGACTATATATATAGAGGGCATTATTACACATACATGCCACACGCTAAGAGGAACATTAGTCATTTCTACCAAAAATTTTACTAATCATACCCAATGCAATTTTTCAAAGCAAGACATTTAAAAAATGAATTTAGTCTTGTATCACCTGTGATTTCGTACTTACCGCAGTTGCGACCGTACTCATCAGCAAGACTGATTCTGAACATATCATAAATAAACGACCTGTACCGCCAAAGCCGAATGTTATATATATGTATGCATGTGTATGTATGTATGTATATATATATATATACTGTATACATACTGTATATATACATATGTTATATATATGTTATATATATGTTATATATATGTTATATATATGTTATATATATGTTATATATATGTTATATATATGTTATATATATGTTATATATATGTTATATATATGTTATATATATGTATATATATGTATATATATATATATATACTGTATACATACTGTATATATACATATGTTATATATATGTATGCATGTGTATGTATGTATGTATGTATGTATATATATATATATAAAATAATAGCAATGCTATACAAGACCTAAGCGAACTTTAGTAAGTATACCAAAATCACTCTGGAAAATCTATATAAATTATAAATTTCACGTCGATGATGTGAGGTAACTAAATAATGTATATTTACACATGACGCGATAAAATCAAATTATATATTTGATATCAACATGTTTTACCTTACTATTTAAATCGTGAAACGAAACCTACCTTCTAAAACCCTCCCAAAGATTATATTCCAACATACTGGTAACGCATTTCTTGGTACGCTTATATTAATTACTCAAATCTATTAAATAAATAAGACTATGCATTCTCTTTATCAAATATCGTTCCTTTTTTAATTGATTAATCAGAGTTACCAATACAAATTTAAGATACATATATATTTTACTTAAATTGTAGAGAATTCCGTGCTCTTCAGTTATGTATGTTTTTCCAATTTTCTTATTAACTTATGGTTATTTCATGTCATATAGGTTCTTCGTACATTTCTAGTAGTACTTTCTTTCTATTACATCCTATACACTAATTTTTCTTTATATATACGTATTATTTTAGTTATTCTCCATAAATCTTGGGTAAATTCTCCAGTTTGTTTTTTGCATTTCTGTTTTTTGTAAGTTGTAGTAATAACAGCAGCAGCAGCAGCTGCAGTAGTAGTAGTAGTAGTAGTAGTAGTAGTAGTAGTAGTAGTAGTAGTAATAGTAGTAGCAGCAGCAGCAGCTGCAGTAGTAGTAGTAGTAGTAGTAGTAGTAGTAGTAGTAGTAGTAGTAGTAATAGTAGTAGTAGCAGCAGCAGCAGCAACAGTAGCAGCAGCAGTGTTGCTACTCAGCTGTTTTCGTTTCTGTTGATGGAATTTGCTTTCGCTAACAGGAGTTCCTTAAATTTTCTCCTCCCATGTTTTCTCCTATTTGTTTATTTCGTTATTGTCATGTCGTTGTTGCTGTCGCCATTATCATCATCATCATCATACTCACATTATCCTTGTTGCTGTTGTTGTTATTATTATTATCATTATTATTGTTATTATTATTATTATTATTATTATTATTATTATTATTATTATTATTATTATTATTATTATTATTATTAGTAGTAGTAGTAGTAGTAGTAGTAGTAGTTGTAGTAGCAGTAGTAATATGTATTGTAGTCACGGTAATCGCTTCCGATCCCCTTATGTTCTACCTTCGATCATCGGCTTCATCGTCGACGTCATCAGTATCCACATCATCCTCGTCCTCCTCCTCATCATCATCACCACCGCCACCACTTCCACCATCATCATCTTCATCATCATCATCATCATCATCATCATTTTTTCATCATGTTTATCGTCATCATCGTCTTTACTATTATCATGATCATAATCTTCATCAGCTGCTCTCGTGTCTTTGTGACTTTTTTTCTTTCCTATATAAATCTTTCTGTTATCTCTCGACCAATCTTGTCTAAGTGTCTCTCTCGGAAGAATCTGTCGTTGGAATCAGCAGCTTGTCTTGATAATGGCTCTCTGGCCACTGACCACACAGAACATTCGCTGCCGATTAAAAAGGCTTTGCAGAGAAGAAGGGGATTTAATAGCGAGATGAAATATAAAGGAAGAGGAGAAAAAATCCTTGACAAGATATAAACAGAATGCTATTAGCAAATCTAAGGAAGGAGAAGATTGAAGGGAAAAGGGAAAGTGTGAGAAAGAGAGAGAGTGGGGAGATAAAAAGGAATATGGATGAAGACGGAAGTAAGGAAAAATGAAGAGATGTGTTGTGGTGATATGATGTTAAGAAAATGGACATATCTATTAATCACCTGAATAAGAGTAGTGCTAAAAAAAATATTTGTTACTTCAATCACGTAGCTTATGAAAACCAAAGTTTCCATTGCATCTATATAACAATATATGACTGGTATACGTTATCAGCTGCAAAAGGTCAAATAAGGTGCAGTCCTTGTTGCAGCGGGGTGGCTTCTGCGCCTCAGTGAACCTGGGAGTTGTGTCACCTAAGCGTAAGCTTATGGTAGAGCCACCCATCTGAATCGGTCACAGGATTGGGGCTAGACGAAGAAGGACCACACATTCGCAGAGAGGGGCATGGGTTTGAGTATGTCCAAAATCTTACAAAGCAAAGGTGAAGGCACAGCATCATCGATATAAGTAAAAGCATGCAAAACCTAGGAGAAGGAAATCTTTAAAGAAGCATAACGCAATGTGACAACATTCGAAAGGAAGCAGCAAGGCCGAGGTGACCTGGGGAAAAGCTTGGATCCAACTAGAGATAAGCAGAAAAAGGGAACTGGGAGCCGAGAACGGAGCGGCAACGACGTCGATGGCGAAAGCCCCAGGGAGAGAGAGAGAAGGAGAGAGAGAGAAGGAGAGAGAGAGAAGGAGAGAGAGAGAAGGAGAGAGAGAGAAGGAGAGAGAGAGAAGGAGAGAGAGAGAGAGTCTCTCCTGAAATCGCTCTCTCGGCCAGGCTAGGATTTCATATGATGCGTGGCTGTGGCCCCTTCTTGCTGGAACCACTGTTCATCTCGATTTATCCCTCTGCGTGGTCCCAGTGATGACCAAAACTTCCTCAGCACTGCCACATAGCGCTCAGTATTCACATAATACCTATATTTATATATGTCTCCTTAAACAATCCTTATTCAGGGACCTTTTGAGTGGAATGGGTTACTCGACCAGAAGAAAATTCTAACTGGGCTCCACCTGCAAGGTCATGCGCTGTTTGTCTTGATATGAGATCCCCATGTCGCGCACATATGGTTGCGATGCATGTGCCTAGTGTATCCTTATCAGACGGGTAGTCATGATGGGTATGCTGGGCTTCGTATATTTTGACCCAGTGTCACTCTGATGGCATGCACTGCTCTCTCACTCAGTAATAATAATAAATAATAATAATAATAATAATAATAATAATGATGATGATGATGATGATGAT
>NW_021832409.1:12500-17500 GCF_006345805.1 Octopus sinensis | reverse complement strand
TTGTTGTTGTTGTTCTTCTTCTTCTTCTTCTTCTTCTTTTCTTCTTCTTCTTTTTCTGCTTTTTCTTCTTCTTCTTCTTCTTCTTTTTCTGCTTTTTCGTCTTCTTCTTCTTCTTCTTCTTCTTCTCCTTCTCTCCACCCCTCTCCTCATTATTATCATCATCTCATATTATATCTCTCTTTTCTTCTTCTTCTTCTTCTCTTCTTCTTCTTTTTCTGCTTTTTCGTCTTCTTCTTCTTCTTCTTCTTCTTCTCCTTCTCCTACCCCTCCTCCTCATTATTATCATCATCATCATTATTATATTCTTCTTTTTCTTCTTCTTCTTCTTCTTCTTCTTATTCTTATTATTATTATTATTATTATCACAATTATCATTATTATTATTAGTAGTAGTAGTAGTAGTATTAGTAGTAGTAATAGTAGTAGTAATAGTAGTAGTAGTTGTAGTAGCAGCAGCAGCAGTAGTAGTAGTAGTAGTTGTAGTAGCAGCAGCAGCAGCAGCAGCAGCAGCAGCAGCAGTAGTAGTAGTAGTTGTAGTAGTAGGTAAGGTTATATTTCTCGCAGTGTTCATGAAGAGTTAATAAACGAAAACTTTCCTAAGAGATGATGGCATTTGGTTCTTTCATCATTATATACACACATATAAGTGTATGCATTTGTGTGTCCGTGACGGCATATACAAACATGCTTATGTATATCTATCTACGTATATATCCATATAGATATACATGTATGTATGTAAGTACACATACGTATATAGGTATATGCCTATATAGACACACACACTCATGTATATATATATATATATAATATATATATATATGATATATACATAGATATACATATACATGTACATATATATTTATGTACGAGTTTATGTACATCTTTATACATAAACACACACACATACACGCGCACAAACGCACACACACACACACACACACACACACACACACACACACACATATATGCTTATACATATGGTCCTGTTCGTAGACTTCTATAGAAATACGATTTGGTCTTGTATATATTTGTCTGTGTTTGCATGTGTAAATTACGCATGTCATATATATTTCTCAGACCAAATGCAAAGACTTTAATGAAACGCCGATCAGTCGGTGATCATTAAGTGACTGACAGGTATTTATCTCTCGTGAACTACACGGAACTTTAAATAGTGTATCTTTGCATCTTTCCAGCAACGCCATTGTCAGCTTTCGAGCTAAAAAAACAACAAAAAATAATAAAAACAAAGATGAACGATGTCTTCCGGTTATATATGGCATTATTTGTGGTGCTTTTTTCCTTGTCATATCTTATTTTTATTTTCATTCAGATTTAAGTGTCTGCATGATTTTAAATATAAAATGTGAACCCGCGCATATGTACATCGCGCTACTTACCACTTGAAAGCTGCTTACTTAACAACTTACCAACCTTCTGCAATATATGTATATATATATATTAGTGTGTGTGCGTGTATATATATATATTATATATATATATATATATATATATATATATATATATACTGTGTGTGTGTGTTTGTGGGTATGTATATATATATATATATATATATATATATATATATATATATATATATATACACCGACATATATAGGCATATATACATATGTGCATACACAAACACGCACAGACGTACAGATAAGTAAATATTTCATTCTAATAAGATGTGCGTATATGTGTATATCTACGATTGTAGGTATTTTTCCGACATGTATGAATCATGGCGAAAATGGAAATGTGACAAATCTTAGAGATTATTACATTTTGGTAATTACATGAAAGATCTTATAACTATAAAATTTAATGGAAAATTATTAAGACCGAAAACCCTACAAGACTGGATGCATGACATGTGATCTTTACCTGACAGAATAAAAGAGAAGGAAAAATACGTACATCACCATCACTACAAGTTGAAAATTCGATCAGAGATTTGCAACAAGTGTAAATATATAAAGAAACATCAGTGCTGCTAACTGGGTCATATATTTTTATTCTGATCGTGTGTAAACGCAGTGATGTGATTTCATTTGCAGGTCCTTCACATTTTGGTTTTCATTTGTCCAATTTTGTTTATTATTTGTTTCCTTTTGTTTCTCCTTCTTTTTCATTGTCCTCTTGTTGATATATGTATTCTTATTGTCGAGGAACGACTCTCTACCGAAGGTATAACAGTTCCTATTCCTAACTGCAACATCTCCACTTGACTTGGAGTCTTTCTCTACCCGCTTCTCGTATTTATCCTCCATATACCGCTGTCTATTTATAGAAGCATGTGGCTATCGAAGAAATGTCCTGTAGTGAACTCGACTATGCTATTTAATAATCTAATATGATGCGGTGTAATGCAGAAGTCTACGAAACCGAATCCAGAAGATCCCAGTTGATGAAATAATTTCATTAGGAGTATATGAAGCATAATATCAGATGGTATGAATGGTGAATATATTTATCTAAAAATTTGTTATTCTAAGGATTACGACCGTTCTGTAGCGTTCATCATGCAATACTAATTTTAGTGCGTAATAAATTATTTTACGTTTGCACAAATATGTATGCTCTGAATTGTATAATAGAATGGTATTTTTATAAATCAATGCAAATGAATGATAGCTCATAATACGATGGTTATACCAATGCTTCAACTCTCAGAGTTAAAGCAAGGAAGGTAATAAGGCCTGACCTAGACATTATTTCAATGAACAGTGGACCACTCATATATCGGATATTGAAATTCTATCAAAAACTCAAATGGCCAGCGATGAGGTCATCATCGTTCGAAGTGTTTTGATGTAGAGGAGACATCTTGTTTGAATAGGTAATATCGAAATGCCAATAGAACTCTTTTGCAGGGAATTGAGACAAGGACGAAGGAAAACCTCAGAACGCAAATAGTGATGCAAAACCTTCATAATATGAACTTGAAGAAATGTGATATTTCTACTGAGAATTGGGACAAACAAGCAGCTGACAGAGCCGAGAGGAGAAAGACAATCTTTGATCGTGTAGCATTATTTGAGGGGCAAGGAATTCAACATGCGTCTTACAAAAGAGGAATTCAGTAAGTGAAGTCAGCTGCAGCATCAAGATCCGCGGACCAAAGTAGTCAATGCGAATTATGTGGATGAGTCTGCTTTTCTCCTGCCGATTTCGTGTGGAACATTTGGGGAAACGCTGATATGAAGAAGGTACAGTATAACCATCTATTTGATTTGAAGTGCTACATGCATAAGCGCAGTAGTGGCTATGTGGTAAGTAGCCTGCTTACCAGTCACATGGTTCCGGGTTCAGTCCCCCTGTATAGCACTTTGGACAAGTGTTTTCTACTATAGCTCCGGGTGACCAAAGCCTTCTAGACGGAAACTAAAAGAAGCCCGTCGTATATATGTATATATATCTATATGTATGTATGTATGTGTGTGTGTATGTTTGTGTGTCTGTGTTTGTCCCCCGCCCCAACATCACTTGACAACCAATGTTGGTGTGTTTACGTCCCCGTAACTTAGCGGTTCGGCAAAAGAGACCGATAGAGTAAGTACTAGGCTTACAAAGAATAAGCTCTGGGGTCGATTTGCTCGACTAAATGCGGTGCTCCAGCATGGCCGCAGTCGAATTGACAGAAACAAGTAAAAAAGTAAAAGAGTATGTGGAGCAATGCGCTGAAGTGGAAATCCGGCAAGAAACGTCATATACATCATACAAGGAAAGCGGCTCAATAAAAAATTTCAAAACCTCTTACTCGAGGATGAATTGATAACAAATACATATACCTGAAAGTGCACTCTATCCCTTGATGATATCTAACTAAATGTGTGATTTTTACATCTAAAATAGCTTGAATGTTAATAATTCAAACCTTAAGCCCGATTGAAACACATGCCGGCATTAATTTGGTTATTTCTTTGATTATTTCTGTTCTTGATCAGGTCCATCAGCTCCGGGTGACCAAAGCCTTCTAGACGGAAACTAAAAGAAGCCCGTCGTATATATGTATATATATACTGAATCTTATAGATATTACTTTTTCTTTGTGATACTCATAAACGTAACCAAGTATCCACTATATATTTTTCTTCTCCATTTACTTATATATATATATATATATATAATATATGTATATATATGCATATATATATATATATATATATATATATTATATATATATATATATATATATATAATATATATATATGTATATATATATATACACATATATATGTGTGTGTGTATATATATGTGTGTGTGTGTATTTATATATATGTATATATATATATATAATATAATATATATATATATATATATATATATATATATATACAATAAACTGGCCCACAAATACTCTGAAGTTAGGCAAATGCTCTACATCAGATAAAGCAGCAGCAGAATTACTCTTTAATCTAATGGATAAATTCTTCCTGACTCAGCTAGTGCTCGAACCAACAAGACAGATTAAAACGATCTTGGATCTAATATTAACCAACCACTCTAGCTTCGTTCACAATATTTCCGTTGAAAAAACTCTTTTCTCAGACCACGACATGGTACTCTGCAATTTTAATTCCCGACATATAAAAACCAAACCAGCCAATCCCACTCCATGGTACTCATTTGACAACATAAACTTCCACAAAGCGGACTGGGGAGCAATCAGAAAGGATCTGTCTTTCATCGACTGGTCTTTTACTCTCAATTCCACCCAAATTGAGACTGCATGGCAGCACTTTGAGAACATTGTCACCTATACATGCTCTAAACACGCTCCCACGAAATCTACTAAAACAAACAGAAACCGGCTCCCTAAAAAGAAAAAAAACACTCATCAGGCGCATCAAAAGACTCAATAAATTTACCAATTAAACCAATTAACATATTCCCACATACAACATCCACATTCAACAACAATGAAAAGGCTAGAGTTGGAAAAACTTCATCTGCAGACCGACATGAAAACCTCCATTGAAAATCAAAGAGCT
>NW_021832409.1:0-7500 GCF_006345805.1 Octopus sinensis | reverse complement strand
TATGTGAATATATATTTGTACATATTACATGTACATCTATATATATATATATATATATATATATATATATATATACATCTACACATATACGTTTATATATATACATCTATATGTATAGAAATGAATGTATACATATACAGCTATACACACATACACACACACATACATGGGTGCAGGTGTGGCTGTGTGGTAACAAACTTCGTTCCAAAACACATGGTCCTTGGTTTAAATTTAAATTTAAAATAATAAGGGTGAGAAATTCAATATTAATTTGATTAATATGAATTGAAAACCAGTGGTGTAGCATTTGAAACCATAGCGGATCTTCTTCTAGCAAAATGGATGTCCACTGTTAATGGTTCATCCCTCTTATATAATAGTTTGACTTTAATTGTTTCAGTATTAAAGTGAAAGTATCTGACATTACAATAGAGAGATTTTTTTGTTTCACTTTTAACACGTAATACTGAACTATTAGAGAAGATATGATATTGTTGTGGGCTCGCCCTAGGCAAGAAGTTAAAAATATATTTGCCCATGACACTACATGGACCCTATGTAAGGCATGTGTAAAGTTTGAATGAAACTGGTTGTGTAGTTCTCAAGTTTTAGGGATTCATAGTGGAGAAGATATGATATTGCTGTGGGCTCATCCTAGGCAAAAACCTAAAAAGGTTTTTTGCCCATGACACTCCCTGGACCCTAAGTAAGGCATGTGAATAATTTGAATGAAATTGGTTGTGTAGTTCTCAAGTTTTAGGGATTCACACAGACAAACAAACAGACACACACACATTCTCAGTTTTATATATATAGATATGTGTGTGTGCGTGTATGTGTCTGCGTGTGTGTGTACGCGTGTGTGCGCGAACAAGGAGAGGCAGAGAGAGCAACAGAATCAGAGAGTGCCATGTAGAATTAGGAAAACTGAGAGTAACGTTGTGGCGTGGGAGAGAGTGTAGTTTAGAAGTAATGATGCTGAGGCTGCTGCTGCTGATAATGATGCGCTGGTTTTTCTTTTTGTTTTTGAATGTTCTTTTTGCCTCATTTATATATTGATTAACACGCAAAATCGTCTGCTTTCTCAAAATATTGCCAAAAATGAATTGAAGCGGAAAAACGTCTTGTTTATTACAAAAACAACGTCCACAACAAGAACAACTTTTAAGATCAGCAAACCCACACACGACAGCTATTACAAAAACAACAACAACTACTACTACTACTACTACTGCTGCTGCTGTTAATTTATCAATAACCAACCATAACAACAATAAAATCATCGATAAGAATAAAAAAATTATTCAAGCAAAACATAGGAAAACCAATAGAGAACGAAAATTATGACTAGAAAAAATAGCAAGAAAATAATATATACTTGTGGCACTCCGTCGGTTGCGACGACGTGAGTTCCAGTTGATCTGATCAGCGGAACAGCCTGCTTGTGAAATTAACGTGCAATTTAAGTTGGCCGAGTATTCCACAGACACGTATACCCTTAATGTAGTTCTCAAGGAGATTCCGCACGACACAGAGTGTGATAAGGCTGGCCCCTTGAAAATACGGTACAGCAGAAACACGAAGAAAGTGTGAGAGAAATTTGTGGGGAAGAAGAGTACTTCAGGGTTCGCCACCCCCACCACGCTGCCAGATCTTCGTGGAGCTTTTAGGTGTTTTCTCTCGATAAGCTCTCACACCGCCCGGTCTGGGTATCGAAACCGCGATCCTACGACCGCGAGTCCGATGCGCGTAGCACTGGGTCTTGAGCCTCCACAGCAAAAAAAGTTATACACGGCCAAAACAACACATGAAAATACTACTACTGCTGCTGCTGTTAATTTATCAATAACCAACTATAACAACAATAAAATCATCGATAAGAATAAAAAAATATTCAAGCAAAACATAGGAAAACCAATAGAGAACGAAAATTATGACTAGAAAATAGCAAGAAACAATATATACTTGTGCACTCCGTCGGTTGCGACGACGTGAGTTCCAGTTGATCTGATCAGCGGAACAACCTGCTTGTGAAATTAACGTGCAATTTAATTTGGCCGAGTATTCCACAGACACGTATACCCTTAATGTAGTTCTCAAGGAGATTCCGCACGACACAGAGTGTGATAAGGCTGGCCCCTTTGAAATACAGGTACAGCAGAAACACGAAGAAAGTGTGAGAGAAATTTGTGGTGGAAGAGTACTTCAGGGTTCGCCACCCCAACCACGCTGCCAGATCCTCGTGGAGCTTTTAGGTGTTTTCTCTCGATAAGCTCTCACACCGCCCGGTCTGGGTATCGAAACCGCGATCCTACGACCGCGAGTCCGATGCCTAGTCACTGGGTCATTGAGCCTCCACAGCAAAAAAGTTATACACGGCCAAAACAACACATGAAAATACTACTACTGCTGCTGCTGCTACTACTACTGCTACTACTACTACTATACTACTACTACTACTACTACTACTACCACTACTACTACTACTAGCTTCGCTCTTGCCTCTGCTACCTGTATAACATTATATTACCATTAGCATGATCGACGTCGACGAGAAAAATATTTTATTTTCTCTTTCATCAAAGACAATTTAAATTGTTTCACAACAGTTCTCTTTCGTTTATAAATTGAACGATAAATAAGCTTGTTGTGCAATCTCTTATATTCTCACGTTTACTTGTTTCAGTTATTGTACTGCATGCTGTGCCCTTCAGAGTACTTCCCGGAAGGGTTCTAGCTGAAGGAACCGAAGCCAGTGCTTTTATTAATTTTTTTTATAGTTTTGCCACTTATACTATCAAGTCTGTTTTGAAGAAACGCTAAGTTGTGGGGACCCAAGCAAACCAACACCGGTCGCACTTAAAACAAGATATTTGAAGAAAATAAAACATTCAAAGATTTCCGGTTAGGTTGATCTGGGCACTCAATGACCCTGTTCCTGTTATCACTTCTTAAACTCCGTCCGAATGAACTATTAAGCATTTGATGCTTAAACCTTCTAGTATCAGTAGAAGATATTCCTTTTTTGAAGTTCCATAGTATGTATTGATTTTAATTTTACGAGCAGTCTATCTTTTGCATATGGTTTATTTTGAACCTATCTGTTTGTATGTCATTAGTACAAATTCTGAACGAATAATTTTGTCTATTGGAAATTTGCTTGATTTTCGAAGAACAGTGAAACATCGTTCATCTTCGTCTCAACCATTTATATCGAATTTGCTTCTTTTTTGTAGGTGCTGAATATTTTTCCGATGTATGACATTTTCTGATTTGCTCCTCTCTTACTTTCTAATCCAACTGCGCGACAACGTAGACAAGTGTTTTGTGCTATAGACCTGGACAACCATAGCTTGTGTGTATATAATTCGTTTATTGAAAGTAGGTAGAAGCGTATAAACGTTTACATAAGATTATATATATATATACATATTATATATATATATATATATATATTATTATAATAATATATATATATCATATATATATATATATATATATATATTATATATATATATATATATATATTATATATATTATATATATATATATATATATAGAGTATAAATATATATGTATATATATATAATTAAGCCACAATATGTGGATTCAAGTAATACGGTAATACTCATAAAAATTCTCCTTTAATTTAGCAACAGTTTGTCGTGATATTAGAATTCTGTTATTGTGAAATAAAATTTCATCAAACTATTTTTCTGTCATTGTCCATGTCAGAACCTCTTATATGGACTTTTGGTGCATAAAGGCACACATAGTCATATCATTGGCAGACGAGAATTGTCTGCTGCCGGCGCAGCAGCTGCCAGATTATGTGATTTCTACCTGTCCGATTACCTCTGCGGGAGACATCAGTCAGCAGAATAACACTGTCAATCATATATAAAATTCCAGGCACAGTCGTAAATAGTCAACAGACTTGGTGACAAAATAGTTAATAGCGACAGAAAGAGTACTGTTACACACACACTCACGTTTATGTATCCATATACATGCATTCCCAGACACACACATATATGTATGAATTTATGCTTGAGTTTCTCCTCCTACCATCACCATCACCCACCACTACCACCACCACTTGGCAACTGGTGTTGTTTTGTTTATGTCTCAGTAACCTAATGGTTCGACAAAAGAAGCCGATTCTATGAGCGCCAGTCTTAAAAAATAAACACTGATGTCCATTTGTTCGGCTAAACTCTTGAAGATGGTACCCCAGCATGACTGCAGTCTAATGACTGAAAGAAGTTTAAGTTAACACATAAAAGAACAAGAGCCCTCAGTGAGCGCAACATTCCGCCAAGCCAACACCTCTCAATGATTAGCCAGAGATGATTTTTAAAATAAACAAGAGTACTAAAAATGAAACCGACCGCTCCCAAAAATAATCCAGAATCCTTGTCTGGTACTGGATCGTTCCCAAATTCTAATCAGCTCGTGCCAGTTATGTGGCCAAACATCACTGAAAGTTTCATCTGAATCCATCCAGCAGTTCTTGAGATTCTTGTCCACGGTCAAACAAATACGACTGAAAACAATACCTGCTTCCTCATCTTGTGATGAATGTATTGTACTATGACTGATATTATTAGGAGAGAAAATGTTTTCCTTATATATTTATGATACTTGGACGCAAGACATTTGGTTGGTGATTCCTTGGATGCAAGACATTTGGTTGGTGATTCCTTGGATGCAAGACATTTGGATGGTGATTCTCTGGAAACTGAGATTTAATCTCATTGTTGCTATTGTTCTTCCTTAAGTTCGCTTTTCCTTGTTTAATTTTCTTAATTCTTCGTAGCATTCAACTATTCCCTGTATCATAAGTTGCTTTCGGTTAGTTTCCACGCTTTTCTGGGCACAGTTCTGGTATTACTCCGTAGCCATCAGGGGAATTATCAAAACTTCGAAGTCTACGTCGTGTCTGTTTTGTCCATTTTACCGTACTGCGACATAAAGGTTACTGCTAACCATTAATCAGCCCGTGTTGTCTTCTAAGTCTTTTATACGGAGTTTACCGACAATTTCAACTTGTACTATAGCTGCCTCCTCAGTTTTAAACATAGAGCAAATAATGAAATAGATGGGGCTTTTTACTTTTTCAATAGAGATAATTTTACCTGATATGTCTGGGAAGTTTGCTGTTTTCTTTGGCGCAGAGGAATGTAAAACGGCTTTTATCTTTTCGTACACAGATAGATGTAATTTTTCTCTTTAATGCCGGTCATTGCATCGTTCTTATCCAAATCTCCATAAATATCAAACAAGTATTATATTTCAATAAGGAATATAGAGACAATTTGAAATCCGTACTTGTAGATCTTGCATTGTGTGTATCATGGTCCGAATTGTATATGATATTCGGAGAGAATTAAATCGCATGAACAACGGTTCAAATTAAATAAAATCCCAAGAATATTTCTTTTATCTTTGTAGGCAGAACATTCGATAGAAATTAAAATATATTTCTATTTGATAGAAATAGGGCGTGAATATCATTCCAAACAAAATTCTTTATGCGCGTAAAGTAGGCCAGCAGTTCTCTTATCAGCGGAAGCAGTTAAAAAAGATTAATAGCTACTTGCAATAAATTTCGGTTAGCAGCGGTCAGAGAGCGGATTTAATTCTGAAGAAGGCACCAAAAAGGACAAATATAAAACGTGATAGTAAAAGTAGTTTAGAATATTCTGCCTTAGCAACGGTAAAAGAAAAGAATGAAAGAGTGAGAAAATTTGCAATTTTATCCAATTTAAATAACTGTCATTTGATTTCATTCTGTCGGTGGAAGTACACATATAAGACTGTATATACTCTGTACAACAGCTATGTATAAACTAATTTTTTTTTACTTAATATGTAATTAGTTTTGGAATATATTTTCAAGATATTGTTTCTAGCGTCTGATGATTGCTTGAATTTTAATTGGGTATGAAACTTAATTTACCGATATATAAATTTTAATGCTCTTTATATAATACAAGACTAACAAAAGTTTATGTATATATATATACATATATTTAATATATATCTTTATACATCTGTAATTCTATCACTGTGTTTATATAGATTAAGTTAAAGTAAAATTACGTAGTAGACATGTAAACAGGAGAAATATAACTATTTCTTTATAGAATGAAAATAAGTGAAGACCATCCTTACACGATTTTCGAAACTTATTGCATTCTCATCAGAGGTGTCTGCAACACCTCACCAATCCGAGAGAGAAAAGTTGTCAATCCGTTTCTATATACAACAAATCCAGTATCCTCAGAAAAGTGAAACTAGTAAATAGCATATTAAAGTGGTTAAGACTTAATTTAATAACAATGGCTGGCCTGTCAACAGTATCTCAGTCCACACAGTATCAAGGTACGACACATGTAAACCAACGTGCATGCATAAGTATGTACAATGGGGTGCTGGAAAGTTTCTGACTTTAAGGGTGTCGTGGAAAGCCTGGTTGGAGGCCCAAACGTCTGAGTTATTTTACAGGGCTTAGAAAAACTGAAGAGCCGCTGCAATTACTGTGTGAATCTTGCAGGGTAATATGTTGAATAAAATCATAATTAAATGATTCCCTTGTAATTTGGCACCCAAAGAGAGGAACTTTCTAGCGCCCTCTCGTATATGTAAAAGACACACTGATTAGTTGTATAACAGTTTCTAAATAAATAGCTTACCTTTTATCTTTTACTTGTTTCAGTCATTAGACTGCGGCCATGCTGGGGCACCGCATTCACAAATTTTTAGTCAAACGAATCGATCCCAGTACTTATTGTCTGTTAAGGCTGGTATTTATTCTATCGGTCTCTGTTTTCGAAACGTAAGTTATGGGGACGAAAGCACAGCAACACCGGTTGACAAGCGGTATTGGGGCACAAATGCACACGCATACACACACACACACACACAAACACACACACATACGCATACACGCATGTGACGGGCTTCTTTCAGTTTCTAGCTTACAATTCCACGTACAAAACTTTTGTCGGCCTGAGCCTATATTAGGACACATCTACCTAAGGTGCCACGTGGTGGGACCGAAACTGGAACTATGTGCTTGGGAAGCAGGCTGCCTACGACACAACCACACACTCCACAATTTAGAGAAATCTAAAAGTGTAGAAAGGACTACACAGAGAGAATGCATACATCTATGGTTTTGTGGGTGTAAATCTTTTTTCTTTTTCTTTTGTTTATACTTGTTTCAGTTTTTGACTGTGGCCATGCTGGCGCACCGCATTTAGTCGAGCAAATCGATCTCAGGACTTATTCTTTGTAGGCCTAGTACTTATTCTATCGGTTCCTTTTACCGTACCGCTAAATTACGGAGACGTAAACACACCAGTATGGGTTGTCAAGCGATGTTGGGGAGACAAATACAGACACACAAACATACACACACACACACACACACACACACACATATATATATATATACATACATATATAAGTCAGGCTTCTTTCCGTTTCCGTCTA
>NW_021832408.1:25000-57500 GCF_006345805.1 Octopus sinensis | reverse complement strand
TTTGTAGAACTGTGGCCATTTACGCTACCACAACCTGATCGAACGAATTGGATCTCAGCTATCTTCATTCCACAATTCCAATCTGTTGCTGCCATTTTCTCCAAGCCATCGCTTGGCAGCTATTTCTATCACAGAAATCTCTGTTATTGGCTCATGAAGAAAGTAGCAACCGGTTTGCAGCAAAAAAAGAAAAATTTTTTAATACTTGGAATAAAATAAGTTGTATGTTTTCGTGCAGGGCAGAACCTTTCTTGGAAGTGACAGAACTCATTTCACGGTTGACGAATTTAAGGGTTAACAACCAGAGAAATCTTTTCCTCTTCCCATCTCACCATTATTATTAATTCAACTTCAAATTTATTTCCTGTCTACAATACTTGAGAGAATCTCCACATAAATAATAAATAGATATCGTGAAATGCGAAACATAATCGTAAAGACGAACAAACTGACTACGTGTCACGTGATTTCATCACTCCATTAGTTTTGTTTAAAATTGTTGTTTATTTTCCTTATTGGATGTGTTTTTGTTACCTTCAATTATTGTTTGTTTTGTTGTTGACTACAAGTGCGGACAGAGGTTTCAGTTTCGTATACTTATTATCCCCATAAGGGGATAAAATTGCTTTGTCAAAATATTTTTTGTGTTTTGGAATGTTTTAAGAGAAAGAAACAACAACAATATGGCGTCTATCGTGATAGCAAGTGAAAATGGAGAGATAGCAGGAAGAATGTCACTATCGCATTGCCGCCGTTTCACTTCCATAAACGCAAACATTACCAACATAAACGCATCTATTACTACCATGCAGAGCTCATGAAAGAAGGACAACAGCAACGTAAAAAGTTAGCAACGACAATAGAATTTTCGGTGGCAAGGACGACAATAACACGACCATTATTATCGCCCAGCAGCAACAATTATGAGGCTAGCATTAGCAGCAACATCAACAACAACATATTACAAACAGCAAAAACAAACGTATTGCCACCACAATAACCAACACCAATACCATCATACAAAGCTACAGTTTTACGACCATCTTCGCCATGTTACAATGACAGAGATATGACAACAAGAGCAAAACCAAGAACTACAAAAAGAAACAAAATATATCCGTTATAGTAGGTGCCATGAATTCCTGGAGGAAACTCTCGCTTGGCCGGACATGAATCATTAACAAAAGGAAGACTTAAGAGGATGCGTTAATACTAGTCAAAAAGCTTCGATTCAATGGGGTTGACAAACCCAATCGCCAGAAAAGTCCTAAATTTCCTGAATACTTTGCAAGGTGTCACATGACCCATGACCAAAACGAGGGAATGTTGAGAGAGGAAGATCTTTCGTTTCAATGGAGGCTATGCCAGAAACATAACCATTTTTCTATGCAACTCTGAAGAACGTACAGGCATTTCTCAACTTACGTCGGTAATTGGTTTCAGGAAATGTGAATTGATTCGAAAAAAAGAAAAAATGTAACACGAAAAAAAATTTTCTAACATTTATTAGCTTACATCTGTTTTAGTAAATAGTTTGTATATATTTTCACCTGTATTTTGACTGGATTTTCCAATTTCATTTATATTTTGATTGGCTCTTAGGTATTTTTTCGTTAAAATAATTTTGCTTTTAAATTTGTTCGTTGAGACAGATGTAAAGTCTGATAAATCGACTGAAGTTGAGATTTATTTTTCCATTAATTTGTTAGAAAGCGACGTAACACTCGAGAAAGAGGTATGTCGGAACACTATAAGTTGGGGTATTCACATGCTCTCCCCTGTCGCCATAAATAGGGAAGAGAGTGATCAACTTACAGGACAAAATTAAGAACGTGTTTGTCATGGTGATTAGGGAGAATAGAAAGGTATGCAACTCCATATCACTTCACCGCTAAAACTGGTCACAGATCCAGAGACTGTTCACACGTGGAAATCTCTTGAAAGTCACCGGACGCATCTATTTAAAGAATTGAGTTCAATCCCAGTCAAGGCACTAATTTAAATTCACAACAAAAAAATCCCTGAAGCGAAAAAATGTCTCGAAACGTAGAAAGCGGAATGAAACCAGTGTACCCCAGTGTATAAAAGAAATGGTAAGATTCAAAATTCCGATATAAGAACCGAGTTTCACACAAGACACCTGAAGAAGGCTGGAGCGAACAACAGCCAAAACGTGTTAAAGCAACAATCAAGTTTGAATAGTGTAAATAATGTGCATAATTAAAGAATTGTGATGGCGGGCAGGAGTTCCAATGGTTTTCGTGCTGCAATACTGAACACCAGCAGACTCTTTACCATCTAGAAATTAAAATTGCTGCTAACCCTGTAGCCACGAAAATGGAAACAATAGCGGTCGTAATAAAGTTAGGTAGAAAAGTTAATGTTACCTTCTCGAGTCATATCGACCCATAGGGGCCGGTTTCCTGGTTTACATGGCGTATATATTCTCCCGGTGTACGGAACGCCGGTCCGTTGCAGGATGACTCATTTTTGCCAGCTGAGCAGACTGGAGCAACGTGAAATGAAAACACAAGGCGTCACTCGGTCCAGGAATTGAAACCACAATCTTACGATTATGAGTCCAACACTCCAAAGCCACACACCTCCAATGGGGTAGTAGTAGCCTCGACTTCGACTGAAGGGCGACAGCCACTCGACAGAACACAGAAACAAATTAAAGAATCCTTACTGCAGTGATTCTCCTTATTGAAAGTAACAGCGATGGACACAGACACAAATACACACGTACGTACCTTCCTCCAACTTTTGTCAAATGAAGAAAGGCAGCTGAGAAGCAATTGTCTTTGAGTTCTAAGACAAGAACTACTACTAGTCTTCAAGATCTGATTAGGCTGACAATAGCAAGGGAAGGAGAGATACCAAAGAGCTCAGCTTAATCACCTAAAACAACGACAATAACAAGAACTTAACAAAAACAAAGACACGGACAGCAACAGTTATAAAAGTAATAGGAACAATACGAAAAAGTCTTATAACATGAAGCCCAATAACAAGAAGTACGAAAGTTGAAGCAGAAAATACAAATTTTGTAGTTTAAAGAAAGAATGCAATAAATAAACAATAACAAAGTCGAGCATCATCCATAGCAAAATAATACACAACCTGTCTCTTCAATTATGTGTTCCGAAATGAGCAGAAGGTGTTGGTGGAGTGCATTAAAAAAACAGCAACCACAAAAGTACCTGGAAAAACTGGTGTGGTTGGAGAGTCATTGCAAACCTTGTCCAAAGGATTCCCCTCTTCCCATGAACATCTGTTGAAAAGCAAAATACAAATTTCAGCATTCTGTGAAATTCATTAAAAAAATAGAACATTTTGGATGAAATTTTAAGAATCTTTAGAAGCTAAAAGCTGGTTCTTCTGAGAAAGGTTAATAACATACCTTACGGTTTCATCTGCTTACCATATTATTAAAAGTTGGTGAGCACAGTTCGCTGGAAAATCGTTAGCATGCTGAACAAAATGTTAATACATAAAGCGTGATGGACCACGATCGTGGCCGTCAGGCACAAGTCGACAGGCCACCATCGTGGCCCATATAGATGCATTTAATTTATGGGCGTTTGTTGAGGTCTAATGTCACTCAAACGCTCTGATACTCCCCAGAATGCAAGAGTAGTAATAGTTCAACTAATGACTCTTCAGATGATGTAAAACTTGCCATCATTATTTACTAAGAAGATATATTTTAACTAATTTTTGTTTTTTTTTTGTGTGCATGTAGTCTCATTTTCATAGAATGTGCTCAGCAGCCCATGCCATATAAATGCAAATCCCAGCGCTTTATGAGTTAAGCAGCATTCTTTCCGCCTTTACGATCTAACTTAAAATTCTGCGGAGGTCGATCTTGTCTTTCATTCTTGTGGATCGATGAAATAAGTACCAGTTGAGTATTGGGGTCGATATAATCGACTAGCTCCCCCCCCCGATTTCAGGCCTTGTGCCAATAGCAGAAAAGATCGTTAACGTTGCTTGTTAAATGTGCACGATTTAGCAGATGTTTGAAACTGAAGTCACTTATTTCACGTCTTTAGGTCGTCATTTGATATAATGTAATAGACATGGGTGAGACTACAACTTCTGAGATGCATTCATCCATGCTTTTTATGAACAACTACAAAGTGTTCACCTCTCTCGGTGGGACCAGATAGCGTGGAATGACTGTGACGTCTCGAAAAGGTATTTATCTCCAAGAACGAACTTTCGTCCCGGATCCAGATAGAAATGGATGATTCTCAATGTGAACAGTAGAAATGAGAGTGTTTCTTCAATTCCAGTTTCTGTTCGTAATTAAATTTCAGATGCCCTGCATTCTATTTCGGATTACGAAAATTGCCAGTTTTTATCACTATCAAAATTTGAATAAAAACGTTAAAACACAAAGTTAGATAGTCTAACAAGAAGAAATATCAATTACCGAACCCAATTTGGTTATTAATTCCTCAAAATGAAATCTTTTTAGGAAAGTAAGTTCGATTGATTTTAACCTTGTGCATCACTGCTGAGAAAAGGACGCGTGACCAATCAGATAGGATATTATAGTCGGATCCTAAGATTATGGTTTTGATTTCCGGACATAACGGATTGTAAATGTCCTTGGGCAAATAAATTCAGCAATATTAACTCTCGACGGAGCGGCTTCCCGTTTGGAGGATAGTGTTGTAATCGTATTCACTTCTATGCTATGGAAGCCGTAGTAATATCTAGCGTTCTCAGTTTTAGGGTTCATAACAAGCCTAAGCAATTACTGCTATTTTCCTTTCATTACGCCGGGGTAGGGAGTAACTATTTAAGGGACATCTGATGTACCGTTGTACGTTTGTTCAATATGCCAGTTAGGATTATAATATATCATAATTTAATATTTTACATATATTATACAAGCACACGTTAATCTTAGTTCCTAAGCATGTTTCAACATTATGGATGTTCAGAATGCTGTATTAGGTGTTCCAATTGCATTTGAATACTTGACCTGAACGGATCTCCAAAAAACAATTTATTACATTCATTTACAGATAACTTAAAGTATTTATAATACATTTATGTTACAATACATTATTTTGTTTGTTCAGCATTCCGATTAACATCATAAATATATCTTAAATATATGCTTAGGGGCGCTTCTGTTGGCTTTATATTCTGAGTTCAAATGCGACCGAGGTCAACTTCGACTTTTCATTCCTTTCGGGATCAATTAAATTACTACTAATTGCACATTGGGTCGATGTAATTAATTTACCCCCTCCACTTCCCAAACTCCAGTCCTTATTTCTAATACATTATCAATTTGAATGGGATTGAAACCGCACATCAATTGTTTGCATGATAGGCGAAAAATACGTTTGTAAATGTAAAGCATGCTTGAGAAAAAAAATAATCATAATAATAATAATAATAATAATAATAATAATAATAATAATTATTATTATATTATTATTATCATTATTATTATTATTATTATTATAATTACTATTTCTGTGACCAGAAAAGGTCACAGAAAACGAGAAAGCAACCATACTCTGGGATATGCCGATACACACAGATAGAGAAATTAAGGCCAACAGACCAGATATAGTTGTCAGAGATCATGAAGAAAAAAAATGCTTTCTAATTGATGTATCAATACCGGCAGATGACAACGTGTCTCTAAAAGAAATGGAGAAACTTTCAAAATACAAAGACCTGGAAATAGAGGTAACCAGAATGTGGAACTAAAAACAGAAACAATTCCTATCATAGTAGGTGCATTAGGCATGATAAAAAATATTCAGACAAATACATAACAAAAACACCAGGACTTACAAACACACATAACATACAGAAAATTGCACTACTAGGCACTGCACGCATCCTACGCAGAACACTTTCCATACAATAACCATCAGAGCATCACAACAAATCACAGCACATACCCAAGGCACACAGAGCTGCGCTCGGTAGTGAAGTGAAAGCACGCTATAAAAATAAAACTACATAATAATAATAATAATAATAATGATAATAATAATAATAATAATGATAATAATAATAATGAAATCTATCCGAGACCTCCGAAATCTATCCGAGAGCTCCGAAATCTATCCACAAACATCGAAAACAAGGACATCCTATGGAGCCAAAGTTTTACTAACAAAGAATTGGACTGTATCCGAGTAAGTAATACTAATTGAAATTTATTACTACTTTCGAAACGAAATGATGTATTTTGACTCGATATCATCTCCACCTCTAACGCAACACATGTAAACATGCGTGGAACATCACGATCATCCCCGACCCCAAACACCATGTACAAAGGAACTACGAAGAAATTAAATGCCACCGATACTATTCAACCCAAGAATAACAATCGAGCGGTACGTACATTAAACTTACAACAAAAAATATACGAAAAACTACACGTGCGAAATAATGTGACAACAGAAATAAACGGACCGGTACCCTACGAAAATGACGACCGTCAAAATAATGGGCCGGACGTTGTACCTCATGTCCCGCAAATAAAACCCAAAAGACGTAAATGGACACGTGAGGAATACATTTCTATCTTACACGCATACTTCACAGCAGTACTCTACCCAAAAAATGAAAATACAACAACACATACATGCACTACTAGGCACTGCACACATCCTACGCAAAACACTTTCCATACAATAACCATCAGAGCATCACAACAAATCACAGCACATACCTAAGGCACACAGAGCTGCGCTCGGTAGTGAAGTGAAAGCACGCTATAAAAATAAAACTACTGAATAATAATAATAATAATAATTCTGTGGGCATCCACTGTAGGTCTTCTTCTGAAGGCACAGAGCCAGAAATTTGCAGGGTATGGGTAAGATGATTACATTGACACCTATGCTCAATGCTCAAAGGTAACTTATTTTATCAACGCCAAAAGGCAAAGTCTGCAGAATTTGAACTCAGGACGTGAAGACTTACGAAATGTGTCGCTAAGCATTTCCCCCTTACCACATCCTATATATTGATTTAAAATCCTGAAATTATACCAGCAATTTTGGGAGGGCCTAAATCGATTAAATGGACCCACTGCTCCAATGATACTTACATAATTGATCCTAAAATGATGAAAGGCAAAGTCGACGTCGACGGAATTTGAACCCAGAACATAAATATAGACGAAGTGACCCTAGGCATTAATGCCAGCTCACGGCCTTACTCTCGCTATATATTGATTTCAAATTTTGGCACAAGGCCAGCGATTTTCTTGCAGGGTGCAAGTCGATTACATCGCCCCCATCGCTCAACTGGTCCTTGCTTCATCGACCCCGAAAGGATGAAAGGCAGAGCCGACCTCAGCGTTACACTCTATATATTGCAAAGCATTTTCCCACGAATTCTACCAGTTCACCGAATAACTAATAACAATGTCAGGAAATGATCCAGGACGCCACTGCATAGTACCAAAGACTCCAACTTTGCCATCAAAATATAGGACAAAATATTGCAATAGCCTAGGCTTTAAAAGCCCACAGTTATTCAATACCTTCCCAAAAGACCTGAGAGATCTATATGGGGTGGATGTAGATGTCTTCAAAACGAAACTAAATATCTTACTCTCAAGAGTCTCAGATGAGCCAACAGCAGGAAATGTAAATGTGAGTAGCGGCGTCAAACTCCCCCATGCACTAAATGTCAAGTTCTAAAAAGAATTATTGAAGTAAAAATTATGTAGCAACACCAAATGGCGGTGCCCCAGCATAGCCTCAACTCATGAGCTGAAACTAGTTTAATTCAACTCCATTCCATTCAATTCAATTCATAAGTTTTGAGGTTTGGGGGGTCAGGATCTTTCTTGCAAAAGACAGAACTCATTACATACTACGCAGCACTACTTTTGCCCTGCAAACTAGGCATGAAATCAAGATCAACCGAGAATAAACGGCACCTTAAAATTATAATGGTGATTATTCTTTTATTTTTAAAAACAAATTAAAACAAGAACACCAACATCTTCTCAACGATTAGCCAGCGATGATTTTAATGAGAATATCTGAAATAAATTCTAACGAGAATATTAAAAATGAACTCGACCGCTCTCAAAGCTTAAGTAAAAAAAAAAACAGGAAAATAATCCAGAATTCTTGGCCGGTACCGGATCGATTCCCGAATCTAATTAGTTCGTGCCATTCACGAGGCCAAACATCCTTGAAAGTTTCATCCGAATCCGTCCATCAGTTCTTGAGATATCTTGTCCACGGACAAACAAACAAACAAACACGACTGAAAACAATACCTCCGCCTTAGCGAAAGCGGAGGTAATAAAAAGTTAAAATAATATCTAAATTTGAATGTATGTAGAATTATCTGAAGGTAACAGTGGGGTTAACATTCTGAATAGAAAAAGAAAAATGGAAAAAAAGAAAGAAAAAAAGGGAAAAAAGAAATAAATTAAATTTTCCCTCTCGTTATTACTTTCTTAACTTCAAATTTCACTGACGTTAATCTGTAGAAGGAGCTGCGGTTGAAGAATAAACCATGAAACACGAACAAGTCGTAAAAGAGGCGGGAAAAGAGAAAGAGGCTGAAAAGAAAGAAGAAGAAGAAGAAGAAGAAGAAGAAGAAGAAGAAGAAGAAGAAGAAGAAGAAGAAGAAGAAAAAGAAAAAGAAGAGGAAGGAGAAGGAGAAAGAGGAGGACGGCGAGAAAGCAGTAACATTTATATGTAAAACATCGCTGCTCTTTGTATGTGAAATGAATAAAAGAAAACCTTAGCGAAATACTCGAAACCGGACCAAAATGAAAAAAAAAAGAAGAAGAAAAATAAAAAAGACAATAACAACGATATCATCACCATCATCATCATGAACAACAACAACGTCAAATAGTAAAAAAGCAAAACAAAAACGAAAACAAACCCATCCAATTAAGCCACCCTAACATCTGCGTTAACGCCGATAGCTGTCAATAACAAGAACAAGGCACTCTTATTGTAGTTGTAATGAAATAGACATCAATTCTCATTAGCTTATCGTTGAACTATTGGTAACGATTGGGGGGTGGAAAGATGGCGGAGGGGGTGGCGATGGCGGAGGGGATGGCGATGGCGTGGCGGTGGAATCCATCAACAGGGGGCGATGGGGCGAAAGCCGAGAAAATAAGGGAGATTTATACATTACCAAGACAGTATATCAGTGGTGGTGGTGGTCGTGGTGATGACAGTAGGTGGTGGGGGCGATGCCGATGGTGGTATTGGTGGTGGTGACGGTGGTGATGACGACGCTGGTAGAGATGGTGATGGTGATTGTTATGATAACGGTGGAGATGGTGGTGTTGGTGGCGATGGTGGTGATGGGGGTGATGGTGATGGGGGTGACGGCGCTGGTGGTGATGGCGGTGGTGGAAATGGTGATGGTCATGGTAATGGTTCAGATGATGGTGATCGCCGTGATGGTGGTGGTGGTGGTGGTGATGGTGGTGATGATGCTGGTGCAGATGTTGGTGGAGGTGATGATGGTGGCTGTAATGGTGGTGGTGGTGGAGGTGATGATGGTGGCTGTAATAGTGGTGGTGGTGATGGTGGTGGTGTGTCTAGGTTGTAGTAAGAATGTGTTGGTGTTTAATGCGTGCTTCAGTGCTGGGTTGATTGTACCCGTCAGTGTTTCAGACATGATGTTTTATTAATGGTTATCTCTTCAGCTTTGTGTCGAAGTTCATTAGCTAACAATGGGCCCCAGGGTGGCAGGTAGAAGGGGAGAGGAAATGTCGAAATATATATATATTGATGACAAATTGATTCTGCGGAATGCCATTGTTTCAGTGAAATTACATATCTCACTGTGTGTGGGTGTGTCTGTGTGTATACAGACTGTGACATACACATACATATATATCCACATGCACACCCACGTATATATATATATATATATATATATATATAGAGAGAGAGAGAGAGAGAGAGAGAAAGAGAGAGAGAGAGATGATAGATAGATAGATAGATGCATATATGGGTGCAGGACGTCACCAAGGGTGCAAATAACATGAAATTCGTAAACAAATGAGTTAAATACATAAACAACGAGAAAAAATGGAAAACAAGACAAGTAAACACAGAGAAAGGACCCTTCATCAGTTGTCGGCTGTCTATCTTCTCCTCATTTCGAGCATTCAACGATAATATGAGTCTTCAAAGACAGTTGCTCCCATAAATTCTAAAATAAAATTAAGGATTTCTGGAGGGTCAAAGTTGGGAACATATATATATATATTGGAGGTAGGAATGAAAAGTTCCTGGCTTTGGGCAGAAAAAAAATCCAGGTTGATCTGTTAATTTTGATTTTATTCAACATATTCCCTCTCAGATTAACACACATTTTGCAGCCGTCCTTCAATTTTTCTAACCCCTGTGAAAAAACTCGGAAGGTTGGGCCTCCAGCCAGGCCTTTCAGCCACCCTAAAAGCCAGGAAATTTTCAGCACCCTCTCGTGTATATACATACACATGAATGTTAACATACATTTATATACAGATATACGTATATGTATACATACATACATACATATATAATACATACATACATACATACATACATACATACATACATACATACATACATACATACATACATACATACATACATACATACATTATTATGGCTGCCCCCTCGTTATCGAGTATGGCCATTGCACGAAGCTTAACTGTTACTGGTGCTGTGATCGAATGTAACTTTTTAGCCCAGCTAAAGATCTACAATGTCTTGTACAGAATTGGCAACTAAAACCTTTACCGGTAATAGCCGGCTGTAGTTGTAACTGGGCTTCATGTACCTTTGCATGTCGTTTAAGTCCTCCTGCCGAATTACACTCTCTTCCACATGCCTGACAGATATGATTAGTATGGTGTGTTACACCACCACCAGTGGCCATGTTGTCACTTATCTGTCGGGCTTTATGACTTCGAAGATGACTCTTGAGTCCAGCTTTACTGAGGCAGGGTCTTGCACAGATATTGCATGTCAGCATCAAAGGAAGACCCTTCTCATCTGGAAGTTAACAGCGATGCCCTTCCTGACATCCTTCCTTACTTTTTCATGTGCAACTCGAGATTTCTCAAAAGTGGCTGTCCCCTCGTGCACAACCCTTCTCTACCTGCTACGATCAATAGCTATGCCTTCCCATGTGTCAGGAGAGATGCAAGCATCTCTTAAGGAAGCCTTCAGCAAGACTTTATACCTCTGTTTTGGTTTATATGGACGTTGTTCTCCTTTAGCTAACTCTCATAAAAGAGTTGTTTTGGCATCCTTGAATCCTTCATCCTGACCAGATGACCACTCCATCTGAGCCTTTGCTTTAACACAAGAGCTTTTATACTTTCACGCCGAGAGCCTTCCAATATTTCAAGATCACTGATGCAGTACTTCCACTTAATGCCATAGATCCGTCTGAGGCACATTTGATGGAAACGTTCCAGTTGTTTAAGGTGGTATCGATATGTGACCCACGTCTCGCAGGCATAGAGAAAGAGAAGGTAGCACACATGCCTTGTACACCTTTATCTTTGTCTTTCTGCATATGTCTCGCCGACTCCAGAGGCGCTTTCCTAGCCTTCCGAAAGCAACACTTGCTTTCCTAATTCTATATGGAATTTCATCATCCAAATTGCTATATCTATTAATAATGCTTCCCAGGTAGACAAACTGATCAACTACATCAAGTCGTTTACCATACACATAGATATTTGGTACACTATACTGCTTACCAGGGGCAGGTTGATGCATGACAACAGTTTTCTTGAGATTGACTGTCAATCCTAAGGCAGTGCAAGCATCAGAGAATGCATTCAAAATGTGTTGCATATCAATCTCTGTGTGTGCTACTAGCTCACAGTCATCTGCATACAAAAGGTCTCTTATGATAGAGGCAAATACCTTTGTTTTTGCAGCAAGGCGCCTGATATTAAATATGCTGCCAGAGGTTCGATAATGGACGTAAACACTGTATCTGCAGTTTCTGAATGCAATACAGAACACCATCGCAAAATATATGGAAAATAGGGTCGGTTCCAGAATATCCCCTTGTTTCACTCCATTTTGTATTGAAATGGGCTCCGACATTTTCCCTCTAACATTCACCCTACCATTCATGTCTTCATGAAAAGACCTAACCAAAGCAAGGAACTCTTCAGAACACCCATGTTTCTGGAGGTCTTTTCACAATGCTTTTCTACTGACGGTATCAAAGGCTTTTGTCAGATCGACAAAAACCTGATGCAAATCCAGACCCTGTTCCACACAATTCTCCTGAAGCTGTCTAGCTGAAAAGATCATATCAGCAGTGCCACCTCCCACACGAAAGCCAGATTGACTTTCTGGAAGAACACAATCTGCAATGTATTTCAGCAGACGATCCAGATATATCCTGCATAAAACCTTTCCTACGGCAGACAGCAATAATACTCCTCTATAATTACCACAATCATTCCTGTTGCCCTTTCCCTTATACAGGACCACCATTACTGCATCTCTCCAGTCCTCAGGTACAGATTCACTAGTCCATATCTTACCAAACAAAGAATGATGTTTCTGCAGAAGTTTATCACCACCATGCTGTAACAGCTCTGCATGTATGCCATCCATACCTGGAGACTTCCCATTTTTCAACCTTGAGACATCTATCGCAACTTCTTCCAGCTTTGGTGGTTCCGCGAGTGCTGCCTTCACAGGCAATCCAGGGATGAGATTGAGAACATCCTCACTAACTACAGACTGCTGATTCAAAAGTTCATCAAAGTGTTCTTGCCACCTTCGCAGAATTCCTTGTGAATTACATACATACATACATACATACATACATACATACATACATACATATACGAATGCATCCATGCATAATCTACAAACACGTACACATACTCCGCAAATGCTGAAACGTGTGTCCAGCTGTAATGCAAAGGTCAAGAGCCAACCTTTTTGTCAAAATTAGAAATACAGCTGCGTATCAATGACAAATTGAGGCTGTGGGGCCGTTTGAGGGTCAAGAGTCGACTCCTAATTGAGCCAAACTTCACCAATGATAAGAACCTCGTGAACAAGTTCGTTCTGGTCAAGCTTCTCGTCTTATTCTGTCCATGCCAAGAGTGGTTGTGTGATAAAATGTTTGCTTCTTAACCACATGGTTCCAGGTTCAATCCCACAGCGCGGCACCTCAGCAAAGTGTCTTCTGCTTTAGCCCCGGGTCGGCCAAAGCCTTGAGAGTGGATTTGGTGAACAGAAACTAAAAGAAGCTCGTCGCATATGTGTGTGTGTGTGTGTGTGTGTGTGTGTGGTGTGTGTGTGTGTGTGTGTGTGTGTTTGTGTTCGTGTTTGTCCCCCACCACTGCAAGCTTGATAACCGGAGTTAGTGTGTTTACGTTCGAATAACTTAGTGGTTCGATCTAAGACTCCGTTAGTTTAAGCACAAGGCCTGAAAAAGTCGTATTGGAGTCGATTCTTCTACAAAGAATTCCTCAAGGCGGTGCCCCAGTATGGCCGCAATCTCATGACTGAAACACGAAAAGGTGTCTTTGTCTACTCCCTCCCTGCTGCTTCTTTCAATCATCTAAGAACTTTCAACTAAAATCCCCTTTTAGATAATCTGAAGTAAAACTCCTTTTAGATAATCTGAAATGAAACCCCTTTTAGATAATTTGAACACATGGAACAAATTCATCACCAACGCCGCCTTTATAATGAAAAGAGATGATTAAGTCACTTTCATATTTGTATGACTCTGAAGTGCTTTCTTTAGGTCGTAGTGACGATAAGACAACCTATTTTTTATTTCGATATTTTGCCTTATAACCACATTTCGATATCTGTTCTGACATTTTTCAGAGAATTTTCGTCAGTTATTGAGCGATCTAACAGCTCCTGACTGACAACGCATCGCTTCGCATTTTGTACATTTCAGAGTCGATACGAGTAAAGTATTGCGACAGCATGGCACATTTTGAATTTATAAAACAAATATCATGCGGTACGAATTTTTACAAATATCACTGTTTCATGAATTCACGATTTTCTACTATTACAGCGCACCCTTTCGCAATGTTATCATTGTCCTTTACTGTCAATATCTAGATTAGATATCGTCTTCCTCTATGAGTATAAGTTTTTCTTAAACTGTGTTACTTTTTCGACGTGGCGACCTGATAAAAAACCCAAGTTTGGATATAGTCCGGATATTAAAAAGGTTGAGAACCACTTATTGGTGTTGGTGTCGTCTGGGCTCTTTATTTCGGGTTGCATTTGACCTCGTGATTACAATTGTTGATAAGGATGGTGCTAATCCTATTACCTGAGGTTGTTGTTGTTTGGGGCTATCACTACTCTTACTGCCGGGTTTATTGCCAAACCCACTGATGTAGATGTCGTTACAACTTGTTTCGGGTTGTTTAGCACATTTGATAGGTTTGTTGTCAAGCTGTCGATAATGTGTTTTTAAAACGGATTTTTTGGGGACGTTGATGTTAAGAGCTACCGCTAGGGCTGCTGTTAAGCGTGATATTAAAGTTGTTTAAGGTTGTCTGTTATGTGTATGTGTGTGTGTGTATATATATGTGGGAGGTTGTCAATGTTGTAAGAGCTATCGTTAAAACTGTTGTTAAATTTGTTATTGGGTGCGGCCGCTGTTGGTGTTTGTATTATTGTTCACGATATCGTTTGTGTAGTCATTAACACTGACCAAGCTCTTTAAGACTGTTATCGGAGTAGGGAGGAGTCATCAAAATTATTGCGGGAGCTGGTGTCAGAATATTGCGTTTCGATGACCTTCTTGTTTGGAATTATGCATGATATTGTTATCAAACTGATGTTATTTGGAGCCATTGCTTGATTATTTTTAACAAAAAATAATTCGCAGTTGTCGCGAAGCCAATTATTTCTCTCTTCAATTGCTGCTATTTAATCTGAACAAGACCAAATAAATCCAACTTTGGCCGCAATACCCTCATTACAATGCATAATTAGTAACAAGTGATTGCGCCAAACCAGCACAAACCACACCTGATGCGGCAAAACTGGAATTCTCTTGCCAAGTACTTGCTTTTAGACTGACCTATTTTGGTGAAGTTCTATTATTAATGCGAGCGCAGAAATTGTCTGTTTTGGGCATGTGCGCGCGTGTGTGTGAAACATGTAATGTATAAACCGACCGTACAAAAACTGTTACACACACACACACACACACATTCATAGACATGCAGCATATATACACATGCACACACGCACCTACCTAATGCGTACATACATAGGTACACATGTACTAAGGGGGAGAAAGAGATGGATAGATAGATAGATAGATAGATAGATAGATAGATAGATAGATAGATAGATAGATAGATAGATAGATAGATAGATAGATATTAGCCACACAGGGCTGCACACAGACGGGACAAATTACAAGGTAGAGCTTTTCTTTTGGGGATAAAAAGGGGGTTTCGTTTTCGATCAAAAGGGATCGTAAAAGGAAAGAAAGAGGAAGGCAAAAAAAGTTGACAAGAGATTGACCAGAGAGGAAAGTATTAGTCTCTAATCCTTTCAGGCGCGTCCACCAGATACATTCTTTCGCCATAGCCACAAGCATGATAAAAATAGCTCTTCCTTCCAGTTTGAAGGAAGGAGGCGTGATGATATTAACGATAAACTCAGCTGATAAACCGACACGTCCCACACGTGACAGCAGTCGTTCGACATAAGCCCACAGGTCGGAGATTGTTGAACACTGCACGAGTGCGTGCAGAACGGTTTCGTCGCTCTGCCCGCATTTCGGGCAGGTCGGCCCCGTGTTTCTCGGGCCATGCCTATAGAGCTTATCCCGAACGGGTAGCGCTTCCCGGTAGCACCGCCAGGACAGGGATCTCTGGAAGTTGTCCATAGGTTCGCCCTTCCTCGGCCTCTTTTTGATCCACGACTGCAGTTCGGTCATGGAGACGAGCTGCGGGAAAGCGTGCCTCACAAACGGCGACCACACCTGTTCACCGTTGTCTACATAGAGCCGGAGATGTCGCAGTCTCAGTGCGTTTCTGCGCATCATCAACCACGGCATGCCCAGCCCTCCTTTTAACGGGTGTTGACAGCAAATGGATCGCCTGATAATCAGGACGCATCCTTTCCACAAGAAGCGGAAGAGAATGCGTTCTAGTTTGGTGATGGTAGGGTCAGGACAAGGTACGACTGTCAGGCAGTAGTAGATGATGGACGCGATGTACGTGTTCGCCACCTCCGCCCGACCTTTTAGGGACAGTTTCCTCTCGGCCCATTGCCGGGCGAGAGTGACAAACCCTACTCGTTATCTCGTTCCAGTTCTTCTCCATTTGGAAATCCGGACCGAACCAGACCCTGAGTAACTCAACCGGGCCGTCCGTCCAGCGTCCCACGACGGAGGTGCTGGTGGATGGCATGGGCTTGCTTCTCCAGGTGCCCAGCCGCAAACCCACTGACTTTTCCCGGTTGATTTTCGCTCCTGTCACCGCTTCGTAGTCTTTCAGTGTCTCGCCGACCAGCTCGATGTGTTCGTGGCTTGACACTATGACGGTGACGTCGTCCGCGTATGCAGACACGCTCGTCCCGCATCCCAATTCTCGCGGGATGCCCCTCAGAGTCGCCAGCTTCCGCAGTAGTGGCTCGAGAATTAATACGTATAGAAGCGACGAGAGGGGGCATCCCTGACGGACCGAACGTGCAATGTGGAAAGGCCTTGATAGATGTCCATTTACGCGAATTACCGAACGCATGCCTCTGTACAAAGCAGCTATCCAGCCGCGGAAGACGGGACCGAAACCAGCCGCTCTCAGGACTGCCTCCAAGTATCGATGGTCTACCCTATCGAAGGCTTTCGATTGATCCAAATTGATCAGGGCCCCACTCATGCCAGGTTCCTTAACTACTCTATCTATGATGTAGCGCATCAGATGGAGGTTGTCATGGATGCTTCGGCCCGGCACGGCGCACGTTTGCGCCTTGTCACCCATTTTTCGATGACAAGCGCCAACCTCTTGGCTAACACCTTGGTCAAAATTTTCAGGTCTGCATTGAGCAGAGTGATTGGCCTAAAGTTATCTATAATGTCCCCCTTGTTTGGATCTTTCATCAGCAGCGTTACGGCTCCTCGACTCACAAATCTGGGTATGCTCTCGTTTTGCTGCCAGTTGCAGTATATCGCTGCCAAGACGTCTCCAAAGAAGTCTGGCATGCAATTTTAAAACTCTTAGGGCAGACCATCCAAACCCAGTGATTTGTCTCCCGAGCATTCTGCCATGCGTCCCGCACTTCCGCCGCCGTGATGGCACCTTCGCAGCACTCTGCCTCTCTTGCCGAGAGTCGTGGCAGGCCGTGCAGATAGGCACTGAAGTCCACCCTGCGTTCACGCTCTCCACTCATCCCGTACTGTCGGGCAATGTGCCGCTGAAATGCCTCGCACATCTTACTGGGCTCGAGCAATTCGCGCCCTTGTTCGTCTTCCAGAGACCGAATGGTGGCTTTGTTGCCCTGCTGCGCCTCCGCCACCCGGGCCTCCCTCGCGGCTCCAACACCTTCCATCCTTAGAGCACGCATCCTAGCCCTGACAGCACACCCTTCGTGTTTGGCGTTGAAGTGTTGGTCAAGGGCCAACCTCGCCGCTAAAACGTCGGATGTGATGCCGCTTCTTATTGCCTCTTCTAACTTCTTAACTAACTCACCCTCTACTCTATTTCTATCTACGGCTATATCTAATTGCTTCCGCTTTTACTGCTCTCTTGAGGGCGAACCACCATTTGTTGTTGACGATGGCTCCCGTTAAAGCCCTTTTTACTAACGTGTTGATTCTGTCTCTGAAAACCTTTCTGGACGGGAAAGATGCGTTCAGTTTCCAGTAACCGGGACCCTGTCAATGTGCCTTATCTAGGTCTACCGTACACGTCACGAATTTGTGATCCGTGTAGATACGATCTCGATGACCCGCTGCGGTTGCTCCATGCCCATGTTGGTGCATTTGGGTGGTCGATCCGGTACCTGTCAGATAGTTGGAATCGTCTGAGCAGGTCTCTGAGGCATTTGCATCCCCTTCTGTTTTTGTCTCTCCCCACATAGTCTAGCTGCGCGTCCAAGGTAGCATTCCAATCCCCCACTGAAAATAAAGGACGAGACGTTCCCAGGAATACTTCTAGACGTCGAAAGAAATCCGGCCGACCTGTTAAAGGCGGTGCGTAGACTGATACGAGTCGAAAAGCGCGCCCATTGCTGCCGTCGACATCCAGAACGACCAGTCTACCCTCCGGGTCTACGAATATCGTCTTGACTTCGAGATCCAGGCTCTTGTGAAAAAGTACCGCGGTGCCACTACCGCCCATCCTCGGCAGAAAGGGAGAAAAATAAAAGTTAAACTGTCCGCCAAACATGGACTTTAGGGCCCGTGGCTCGTGGAGTCTTGTCTCGCTTATGGCTATGATTCCCAAATCGTGTGACTTGATGTCATTTAGGAGGTACCCTTGTTTCCAAGGAGACCCTAAGCCACGCGCATTCACACAACCAATCTTGACCATGATTCTATTGAGGTGTGTGCTTTAAAACATAAAAAGGAGGATACAGAGAGTTACTTACTTGTGTCGAAAGTTTTGGCTTCCTCGTCCTTTGATGTGTCTTGGAGAAGGTTTTTATAGAGTTTTTGTGAGAGATATTTTTGGAACCCCCCAACCGCATTTGGAAAGAGGGCTTTGAGTGTGTGGTGTGTGTTTGTGTGATGTGTAGTATTTTGATGTGTTTGGGTGGTGTAGTGCGTGGATGGCTGTTAGTTTTGAAGTCATCTTCACAGATGTTTGTGTGGGCTGTGATGTACTCCATTAGTTTTGAGTCTTTGGTGTCTATCGCTGATAGCATTGTGTGTGTTTTTGTGGTGTTGGGGCTGGTTTGGTTGTGTAAGGAGCTTTAAGGGTTCAGATATCTCCCTGCTTAGGTTGCATTTTCTTGTTTGGGTTTTTTTAATCTTTTTCTTTTACCCCCGGTGGCTAGTTGCCATTCTGTCGAACTTTCATCGTTAGATGAAAAGTCTGACGAATCAGAAGGGTGTAAGGGCAAAGCATCTGGGTCTGTTTGTGCGGTTGTAGATATTGTTGTGGTGTGCGGGGAGGGGGTGCTGGGGAGTTTGGTGTGGTGATTGTCTCTTCTACATCCTCGGTGCTTGTCTTCTTCGTTGTTGTTCTTGGTGCTGGAATTGGTTTAGTTGTTGGTGGTGGTGTTGATTCTGTTCGTGGCGCAGGCGGTGGTGTTCTTTGTTGCTTTTCATGCATTTCCACATATAGCTTCTTGATTAGCCGTCCATACTGTGGTGTGGGCAATAATGCTGGCTTTTTTGGTTTTTCCTGCGGCTGCTGTTGTTGTTGTCGTTGTTTCGCGGCAGATTTGCACTCCTTTTTGAGGTGTGCTTCACTGCCGCATATATAGTAGCGTGGCCTTCTGCCCTCGACTACTACATACAACTTGTGGTCTTCCACAAGATGTATATGGGTGGGTATTTTGTTAATGGCGTCTTGGTTTATGCGGAGAAGAATCTCCAGTCTCTTTCCCAGCCAGTTCTTGTGTTCCGAAACAGCGATTTGCAAGATGTTTATGTCCTCCATTTCGACGCATGTGGCTGATGTAATCCATAGTGTGTCTGCTATTTGAGGAACATTATTGATAATGACTTTTGTTACCCTCTGGCCAAGGTAACTGGGTGTCATTGTTAGCTCATCCGAATGAAGTAGTTAGCGTTGAGAATTGTTTTGCTAACTCTTCATTTTGAAAAACTACCTGTACGTGGGCAAACTTGTTCGACCAAGTTACATACTCTTTGTATCCCCAGATGGGGCGTAGGCATTTTCGATTTTGTCTGTGTTTGCTTTTTCTGGACTTTTAGTTGTGTTGTTTATTATTTCATATATAATTGTTTTCTTTTTTTCGTCATCCAGTACGTGTTGTTGTATGTGTAATTGCACTTTGCCGTTTTCTTTGGTGATTAGGGCTTTGGTGTCTTTTATCTGCTGTGCAGTAAACGATACTATTGTTTTTTTCTTTTATCGCCTCGGCGAAGTTTGTTGTTGTTTTGTTATTGTTGTTACTGCTGGTGGTGTTGGTGTTGATGGCAGGGGTGTAGGCTGTGGGTATATTAGGTGTATGGTTGCTGATTATGCAACTAGCAAGGGGTGGAAAGTTGTCTGCATAATTTGCCCCTGCGTTTGAGCAAATTTCGGCAATTCGTTTGGTGGTCGCGGTTTTTTCTTTCTCTCCTTCAGTTGTTGGTGGTGGAGGGAGCAATGGCTGAAGGGAATTGTTGTTGTTGTTGTTGTTATTGTTGTTATTGTCATTCTTGGTGGCGGCGGTGGTATTTGTAGCAAGGGAGGCAGTCGTAGTAGCAGATATTGAAGTGGTGGTATTGGTATTGACGGCACGGTCTTTGGTGGCGATGATGGTGATTGGTCTGGTGATCTTGGTTTTATTATTGTTGTAGGTAGTGGTATCGTTAGCAGAGGTAGCAGTTGTAGTAGCAGAAGCTGCCATGGTGGTGGTGTCGGTGTTGATGGTGGTATCATTGGTGGCGGTGACGGTGCTTGGCCTTGCGACCTTTGTTTTGTAGTTGTTGCAGTTGTCGATGCTGATGGTGGTGGTGGTGGTGTCAGTAGCGTTCAAACTGTCAGGTTCAGCGTATGGTGACAGGGAATCCTGTTCATAGATAGATAGATAGACAGACAGATAGATAGATTGAGAGATAGATTGTGAGACTGATAGATAGGTAGATAGGTAGGTAGGTAGGTAGGTAGGTAGGTCGGTAGGTAGATAGATATGCCTGATGTGGGTATTTAAAAGAAATTAAAGGCAGGCAGAAACATGATAAACAATGAAATTTAACTAAATCGGCCCTATAAAAATTTAGCATGTAGTCGAAACTCAGAACGAGAAGGAGGGAGAAGAAACTGAGGATCTGGGATAAAAGGCGAAGCGGGGAAGGAAAATAATAGAGTTCAACACCGTTTGAATTTCAACTTATTGGTACGCAATAAAGAATTAACAAGCACGCTCAGATAGTCATCTCTCTCATTGTCTTTATAATACTACATACACACACATGTACCTACCTACCTACCTACCTACCTACCTACCTACCTACCTACCTACCTATCTACCTACCTACATATATACATACATATATATGCACACACATACGTACCCGGACACTGTTGTTTGGCGCATACAAGACGATGTATATACCGTCATAGAGGTGATCTGCCCTGCTGATGTAAATATCTCTTTGGCAAATCAAAAAGAAAGCAGATGACTATGAATAACTGCTTCAAAACCTCCAGCTTTTATATCCAGATTATAAATTCACTTTAATACCAATAATAATTTGTGCACTTGATTTTGTAGGTAAATACTTAAGTAACAATACCTAAGGGATAGTAACTTGCACATTGCCTGCATAGTTTGCTACCGTTTATATAAATCCTCGGTTGTTCAAGGAACTTCTGAGACGTCTGAACAACCACAAGTCATCTTTTAAGGTAAGTGAAAGGCGAAAAATCACGCCCCTAGCCAACCACGTATGGCACTCAAAAGAAGAGGAGGACCTCATACATAATTAAATGGATGCTCCTTGAATAACAAGAGACTTATATAAACAGGAGCAAAGGATGTTAATTTTGCTTAACAAAAAGGGTAAGAATCCTGAAAAACTCGCTCGATCAAGGGGGCTTCTAAAACTCCAGGAAAGAAGTATTCAGCCAATGCCTTTATTCTAAAATCGTTTCCTACAACAAACTTGGAATTCCCCATTCGTTGAATAGGCCCGTTTCAAATCGTTTGAATATCACCACGACCGGAACCAATGTGAGGAGGATAACCCAGGCCCGTCTGCACCACGGACAGTTCTTGTACATTTTTTGTTTACAAACCAACCGACCGTTGTTCATTTCTTCCTCTAATTGTAGAGAGCATATGCGACTTGCGTAATTTGAGTCTGACAAGTCGCCTTTAAAACTAAGCGCTTTATAGCGCGAAAACCATGGGCACTCTATGACCGTCATAACATTTGACTTCTTGAAAATATATATATTTATATGTGTGTGCGTGTTTGTTTAAATACTCTGTAACTTAGCACTTCATCAAAAGAAAGCAAGAGAAAAAGCACTGGGTCAAATCCTTCGACTAAAAACTCTTGAAGGTGCCCGCAGTTTAATGACTGAAACCAATAAAAGATATATAACCTGAAGAACTTTTTTTTCTTTAATACGTACATTGCAGTTAGCATTTTCTAAGAAATTTCTTTAAATAACCCAAGGGAAATCACACAATGTTGGTTTTTGTAGTCTTAGAATTAGAAAGAAACGTGAATTGATTAAACAAACAAGTTTCAGTAGTTTCTTAAGAAACATCCTAAGTACAAACGACTACACTTATATAAAAACGTGTTCAATGAATTTATGCATCTCTGTCTGTGTCTCTTTCTCTCTTCACACACGAGGGTGATTGTGTATAGAAGAATATATTAGTCAAAGGAATTCCTATTTTGTCTGATTTTCACATGTTATTTATAATCTTATAATAATATAATGAAATGATAGAATATTAAATGTCCATTCTGATTGAACTAGTACTTTCATACATTAAACCATGCAATCTTCAGTTTCATGTGATAGTAGTGATAGTTATGTTTTGCAATTTACAAGCGTGGCGAGATGGCTAAAGTGTGTGCCTTAAATACATTTATACAGGTTCCATAATGTTAAGTTTTGCAACCTCAGTCAGTGTGTAACTTCATTAAAATTCTTTTCTTCTCTAGGCGCAAGGCCTGAAATTTTTGATGGGGGGGCAGTCGTTTGGATAGACCCCAGTAAGCAACTGGTACTTAATTTATTGATGAAAGGCAAAGTCGACCTCGACGGAATTTGAACTCAGAACGTAAAAACAGACAAAATACCGCTAAGCATTTCGCCCGCCGTGCTAACAACTCTGCCAACTCGCCGACTTTGGCTTCACTAAATTATTTAAGTTGATTGATGTTTGGTTTAGGCGTCACGGTTTGTTGAACATGTAAAGGGACCTGTATTTCGACCCTGGCCAAAGCTGTAATTGTTTGGCTATTCTTAGAAATGTTGTAAACAACATTTCCCAGGGATTTTTACATTCCAGTTATCATCATCACCATGATATTCATCTTTATTATTGTTGTCGTTGTTATTGTTGTTGATGTTGTTGTTGTTCTTGTTCTTGTTGTTGTTGTTGTTGGTGGTGGTGGTGGTAGGAGTAGCACTTTAAACTCTGAATAAGATTTTTTTTACTGACTTTTCTTTCGGACTTAGCTAGTATTTTCCTGCTATCGTTATCATGAGATCTTTAGCATTGTTGTTGTTGTTGTTGTTGTTGTTAGTGGTAGTAGTCGTAGCAGTAGAAATATTACTTCTAAGTATTATTATTAATATTGTTTATTCAGCTTGGGTTGGAATTAATTAATAAAATTATTTTCTCTGATTTTACTCTCAATTTCACTTGGACTCTGTAGTTTGTGGAATAGAAATTTTATGAATATTTTCCAATTACACGTTGCTAAATGGTTATTCAAATGTATCTTGACGGACATCTGGGTCTCTAATTTGTTGTCGGTGCACACGTGTACGTTCTGATGGTGCATTTCCAGTCTGACACACATATAGATCTTCACAGCTCGAGCATCTAAGGCAGTAACTTAAATTTCTGCTTTTGCAGTTCATATTTGCGTTTGTGACTTGGCCGGTATATATATTATATATATATATATATATATGTGTGTGTGTGTGTGTGTATGTATTTCAACTCAAGCCAGCAAAAACTCTCCTTGTCTCAGAACTTTTGAATTCTACAATTCTACTATTCTACTCTTTTACTACCATCGGAAGATAAATTTATACAAATCTATATACAACCTGGAGAAAGAAATATAAACCAAAACTAAACCCAAGACTAGTTCTAAAACTAGTCCCGTGAGTACAATTCTTCTTTCTTTTTTCTTGATCTGTATTAAACACACCGCTCATCCTGATTGTACTAAATACACTGAACTCTCCCGCACACAAGCCACGCATCTCCGAGTATATCGACACAAACTTTTCAACGGTGTATTCACTATTTTACATCAAGCCATCAATAACTGGTGTACATATACATATACACGCATACACATACATATATATTACGCAATACTGTCCCACTGAATATGGCCAATAATATTCAAAAACGCCACTGGGTTGAAAATGAAATTACTGCAATGATAAACGCTTGGTTCATTCATCACAACGAAGCTAATGTTTACAGTAAAATAGCTGAAAACTTAGCGAAACAATCCCGTCATAGATCTGTAAAACAGATCGAAAAGAGATTAAAAGAATATTTCCTATTTTTCACGCGCACATGGCAACACTAGAAGCCATTCTTGCCAATGAATGCAGTGCACCAAATGACCCAACTCCAACAGGTCAGGGGTCACTTCAACAGCAACAAACAACTGACCTAATTCCATTGGAACCAGCACCTGACAACCCAAGTCAAGTTTCACTGCTGCTACAGCAACAACAACAACAACAACACTTTGCTACAAGTCAAGTGTCACTGCTGCTACAGCAACAACAACAACAACAACAACACTCTGCTACTGATACTACAGCCAGAATAGAAAAACCACTACTACACCCACATAAAACACCCTGCCGTTACTATTCTTAAGGCAGCTGCAGATTTGGCCCAATTCTGGCAAGCCAGAACCCACTATCACAAAAACAACGACCTGCATCTGACACTACATTGAAACAACAACACTCTGATACTGCTACTACAGCCAGAATAGAAAAACCACTACTACACCCACATAAAACATCCTGCCGTTACTACTCTAAAGGCAACTGTAGATTTGGCCCCAGCGGCACCAACAACAATGGACGCTGTGCTTTTTCCCATCCTACCTTATGTCGTAGACTTGTTAAGGGCACCTGTCCATATGGTATAACGGGAAAAAACTGCCCTCACCTCCACACCAAATACTGTCCTAAATACAGAGTCCATGGTCCTGATCCCAAATATAGATGCACAAAAGGCAATGGATGCACCTTCTTCCATCCTAAACTGTGCCAAACTTCTGTGTCACAAAGGATGTGCCTGAACCCAGAATGCAACCACCACCATCTGAAAGGCACAAAACGATCACAGAATAAATATAAACAGCAACAGAGGAAATGTAAGACAACAACAAGAACAAAATACAACCACGTTTCCCCTCCTACAATCAAACAACGTAGACAGAACCATGAAAAAACCATAACACCAACATGGAATATGTAACCTCTGCCCCAGTGGCAAACCAAAGAGGTAACTCTTTTTTACTGACTTACCTAGAAAATATGAAGGCCGACCTAAGCCAGGAGATCCAACGTGCTACCAGCAACCGCCTATGCAAATCACAAGGACCACACACCCATTACCAACAAGAAAATCATACACACACAGCTCCATATAAGAACTACCTACATTCTTACCACTGAACAAAATAAAACATAACTTAGAACAATGCAAACATCAAAGTTCCCTTACCTTGACATTCCTGTTAAATGTACGTGGCATCAACCCATCAATTATTGCCCAAAAATGGAAGATCCCATAAATAGAGAGTTGGCTTGCCAAAACGGCACATTGCTTCCCTTTCTTTATCCTTACCGAGACTCACCTGAACAACACCCGATGTGAAAATAAAAGTTTTCACCATTGTTCGTGCGAATCGCACAGACCGAAATAAGGGAGGGACAGCCATCTTTATCCATGACTCCTTTTCACTTGATGGCAAGGACATATTTTCCAATGGCTACTGTGAATCGGTATCACTATTCAGCAAGGCCAAGGACATAATCATTGCTGGTCTCTACAGGCCTCCCCAGGCACCTCTAAAGTGCTTTGAAGAGTGCCTTAGCAAAGTCAAGTCCTTCCTTCGGAAGTACCACTCCGGAAACATACTAGTGATGGGTGATTTTAACCTCCCTCATGTGAACTGGCCCACAAATACTCTGAAGTTAGGCAAGTGCTCTACATCAGATAGAGCAGCAGCAGAACTGCTCTTTAATCTGATGGATAAATACTTCCTGACTCAGCTAGTGCTCGAACCAACGAGGCAGGATAAAACGATCTTGGATCTGGTATTGACCAATCACTCTAACTTCGTTCACAGTATTTCAGTTGAAAAAAATCTCCTCTCAGACCACGAGATGGTACTCTGCAGATTTAATGCCCGACATATAAAAACCAAACCAGCCAGTCCCACTCCATGGCACCCATTTGACAACATAAACTTCCACAAAGCGGACTGGGGAACAATCAGAAAGTATCAGTCTTTCATCGACTGGTCTTTTACTCTCAATTCCACCCATATTGAGACCGCATGGCAGCACTTTGAAAACATTGAATCAACCAATTAAAATATTCCCACACACAACATCCACATTCAACAACAATGAAAAGGCTAGAGCTAAAAAAACTTCATCTACAGACTGACATGAAAACCTGCATTGAAAATCAAAAAGCTGTGGAGGAACAGTGGGTAATCAAAAACATCAAACAGAACCCAAAAGTGTTCTAGTCTTATGCAAATAAGCATAGAACCACTGTCTCACCCATTTGGGCCATTGATTGATGATAACGGCATTCCCCAACACGATGCTAAAGAAATGGCAGAAATACTGCAGAAGCAATACTGCTCTGTCTTTAGTGTTCCCACTGATATTGACGTAAGAGAAGCGAACGAAGTTGACTCCCAACATAAAATCTCAGATATAACCTTCACTGACACTGACATCGTAGCAGCAATAAATGAGGTCAAATACTACTCTGCTGTAGGCCCTGATAGATTCCCCGCTAGTCTCCTGAAGGAATGTAGACACCAACTTGCAGTCCCTCTGACCAACCTCTGGAGAAATTCGTTAGACGCAGGTTATATACCGAAACAGTTTCTATCCCAGTCGGTCATCCCGGTTTTCAAACAGGGAAACAGATCCCTCGCAGTCAACTATCGCCCAATCTCACTCACCTCCCACATCATTAAAGTGTTTGAAAGAGTGTTAAGATCAAGGATAGCTGACTTCCTGGAGACCCACAAACTCCTAAAAGTAAATCAGCATGGCTTTCGCTGTGGCAGGGACTGTCTAACACAGCTCTTACACCACATTGAAGTTGTACTCAAAGCCTTGGGAACAGGTTCGAACTCTGACGTCATATATCTTGATTTCAGTAAAGGGTTCGACAGGGTAGACCATAATATCCTACTTTCAAAATTGGCAAATGTTGGAATCCGTGGAAAAGTTCTACACTGGATTAAGTATTTCCTGGCGAATAGTACACAACATGTTGTAGTTGATGGAGTCCACTCAAGCCCAGCAAAAGTCACTAGCGGTGTCCCCCAGGGGACTGTCTTGGGTCCGCTACTCTTCATAATTTACGTAAACGACCTTTCCAGTGTCGTACATTACTGCAAAGTGAAAATATTTGCTGATGACACTAAGCTCCAGCAAATCGTCAATGAAGAAGCAGACCGAACTCAACTCCAGTCTGATCTATATGCTGTGGGTCAATGGGCAGACAGAAAAAAAATGCAACTGAATGAGGGAAAATTTGAGCTGATGCATTTTGGAAGAAATTCCTCACTAAAACAGACATACTCTCTTCCTTCAGGGGAACCGCTCACAGCCCCTAACAATATCATAGACCTGGGTGTAATTGTTGATGACGATCTCAGTTGGAGTGCACACATCAACAAGAAGGTCGATATAGCTCGTAGGATGAGTTCCTGGATCTTAAGAACTTTCCGGTCCAGAGAACAAGATGTCATCATACCACTTTTCTCCTCCTTTGTACGGCCACACCTCGAATATTGCTGCCCACTGTGGTCTCCCCATACAAGACAAAACATCTCCAGGATTGAGTCACCCCAGAGAGCACTCACTAAACGAATTGAAGGCATGGCTATTCTCGATTATTGGGATCGCCTTAAAGCCTTGAAACTTTACTCTCTCCAGCGTCGCCGTGAGCGGTACATCATTTGTACGATGTGGGGAATATACCACCAACTTTGCCCAAACGACCTTAACATTTGCTTCAAGGTTCATCCAAGACTGGGACCACGGGCCATACGCCCCCTGCCCAATTCAAGATCACAGCATACATGTACACTACAACATAATTTCTTTTCCTCAACAGTCCCTGCCCTGTTTAACATTGTCCCGAGGGAGATCAAAGAGGAAAAGAATCCCATCAACTTTAAACGGAGTCTGGATAGATTCCTTCAAAGAATACCAGATAAGCCACCCATAATTGGATACAACTCTCCCAACTCACTACTTGAATGGACCATAAACAAACTATCAATCGCGGTACATGCCAGATACTTTATATTATCGACCCCAGTAAAATGAATGGCAAAGTCGACCTCGATTCCTGATAAGGATATTTAAAGTTTAATATTTCAGAGTGTCATACAAACACGACATGTGGATTCATTTCAACCAGTTGAGGAATGAAATGTTGTAAAGGACACTGAGACGCAAATAGATTTCGTTTGGACGTTCTTCGTGCATTCTTAGGTTATTCTTCAAAGAATCTTTACTTATAAGTGCACAAACACACACACACACACACATGTACACACACGCACACCTACATACCTATGCACAAACATACATCCATCCGTCCATAAAAAACATGCATAGATGTATCTATACATTTGTATGTATGAATATATATCTATATGTGTGTTTGTATGTATTTATATTTATATATGTATGTAAATACACACATACACACTCATACACACATACACAGACACATATATATATATATATATAACTACATATATATAGACACAAATATATATGTTTATTAATTATTTATAAGCATTACTTTGTGACTAAATAAGGACAAGATCATTGAACTAATCCCTCGCCGCCTGCAATTTCCCCCCCCCCCCAAGAGAGTGCTTGATATTCTTTTACAGTCTCAAAGTAGTTCTTCGAATGTCTAAGATAATTTATATTGGATTTAATTTGTATCGCAAACGTTCATTTGGAATATACATATATACGTATGTATGTATCTGTCTACATATGTACGTATTTATCTTGTTTTACTATTTATCTATTCAGTTATACATACCTACCTATCTACCTACGTGGCTACATACATACATACATACATACATACATACATACATACATACATACATACATACATACATACATACATACATATACATTTGTTTGTTTGTAATCCACCTGCCTTCGTCTTTTGTTTATTTTCGTAAACCTTCCCGTTATATATATATATATGCAATTATATCGACTATCAGCTTTGGCATATCAAAAACGTTTCATATATGCTGGAAAATAAAACCATAACGAAACCATAATACAATATAGCTCACATCATAAATGAGTCTTATTCGTTATGTGTACTCCAGTAATTAGACATAACTATTTAATTATGTTATAATGACGTGAGAGATTTTTTAATATTCTACTGATTTTAAATTCCTTTTATATGTTCTGTATCACACATCTGCAACAAACTGTGGAATCCTTCACAATTATAGAAACACCTAAAAACTTATTCATTAGTTATCGTAGATTAACGTAATACAATATCTTAGGAGAAGAAAGAATTATCTCTGGTCTTCTATCATTTGAAAGCAAGCATATGTATGCATGTATGCGTGTATGTGTGTATGTGTGTATGTATGTATGTACGTATGTATGCATGTATGTAAGTATATGCTATGTATGTATATGTGCAGATTTGTATGTTTTGTTTTATGTATGTATTCCCATGCATATAGTTGCATATTTAATATTGCTCATACATATTTAAACGATGAACTTCTGGAAAGTTTTACAGACCTTTACAGTTCCAGTGATGGATTGGATCTGTAGTCTTCGAATCAGTTTTATCCTTGTGGATTTTGAGAAGCCTAATTTCTCAAGATTGGTACTTAGGCAGTGTGTTCCATATCCCAGGGCCCCATTAATTACAGGTATAAACCTGAACCTGTAATCTGGATAGAGTAACTGCAGATTTCCCAGTAGTTCAGCACAGGTGTTCTCTTTTTCACTGATCTTCAGCTTTATGTTAATATGCGGTGAGCAGCTAAATTCCACAACTGTGCACAGTCTCCCTTCTCTCTCCCAAATCATTATATCAGGTCTGTTGTGCTTAAATTTTATTGAAGTTTTCACATGGATATTCCACCAGTATTCCTTTTTATTATGAGTGGCTATAGCTTTTACCATACTATATGTATGTATGCATGCATGTGCAACCCCCCCCCCCACACACACATACATATACATGGAGGCTAGATGGAGCCGTTGTTACCAACCTCCTGCGTTCATAGCCTCTACATACGTACACACGCACACAGGCATGTATATGTACATGCACATACCTACACAAATATATATGTGTATGCACGTACCCATACATATAATCATATCCACACACAGAGGCACCCATGTATGTAAATGTAAAAAAATACAAACTGGGACAAGATCGCAAAACATTTAGAAGACGATACAAAAAACACGGACGGGACATTCGAAGCCTTCAATCTTCAGTCAAGAACCGGATCATCCATATATATATATATGAATGTATGTATGTATGTACATCTGTACGCAACTTTATCCTCACATACACATAAGTGTATGCTTGTATACATATGTATTTAGACATTTACACATAAATATACGTATACACATACATACATATATACATACATAGATACATGCATACACACATATATATACATACATACACACACAGAGACACACACATATATATATAGGCATACATTCACACTTCCACATATACGTATACACATATATGTACATATTTCCACACACACACACACACACACATATATATATCCTCATATCACACACCTACACTCGTACATATACAAACACATGCATATCCGTATAGATGAAGGGGACGCGTGCATGAACGCGGCACTCATGCACCAGACACCGACCTACATTCATATACATACATACATATATACACGCGTACACATATATCACATGCATACACATTAAATACATTAATACATATACATATACTCGCACGCGTACACATTCACACAATTAAAAAGGAAAAAATGAAAAATATATATAAAACAATAAAAAATGTTAAAACATGGGAAGCTTGTGCGGGAACATAGTAAAAACTAGGTCGCAATAGTATACACGCACAACAACAATGTTATATAAATATTCAACTTGGTACCACCCCGTGGATTTTAAACTATGTTAAATCAATTTAAATGTCCTTTGTTTTGAAGTTCATGAATTCATCTGACAAAAACGGTTTCTTTTACAATGATGTAATGTTTTTATTAATCAATTAAAGGAGCCGTTAGAAACGGTCGTAATGGATTGACACCAGTACCTCTACTGCTACTCGTACATATACATATACATGGTGGCTGCCTCCTCGTTATCGGGCATGGCCATTGCACGAAGCTTAATCAAGGTTGTTATCGTGCAATGCCTGTGCAAAAAGATTATTTTTAAAGTGAGGAAAGGCTGTTCACTGAGTCTATCCCACTTACTAAGCAACAGCAGCCATAATCCGAAAAGACGAACAAGTCAACATCATCGGTAACAACTGAGCCGCAGGTTTTATGTCGGAGTTATCCCAGTTACCTGAGTTACCTTCTCCTAGAAGGATGCTCTAACAAAGTCTAGAAGTCCTTCACTTCCTATGGTTTAACCGCGCGATCGGGTATTCAGTCCAATTATTTCTAGATCCCCGCGCATGATACAGCCTTAAGACATTTATTGGATGGCTGTTGACTCTCAAGAGTTCCTCCGCCCTTTGACGGGTTTTGTTTTTCATCTCGCAGGGTGTCCAATAAACACCCTCCTCACCAAGCAAGCTTGGTGGGGTTGCCGGTTTAGTCGCCATCGACCCGACCATGCAACAGGTTGTACTGGGTTACATGTTACCAGTAGCACTCGAAAGTGACCTGACATACATATACATACATACATAAACCCATACATATATATATATATATATTTGTAAAAAATTAAGTTCGAAAATGCTGCTGTATTATACAATTTTTTATTTTTATTTATACATTATAACATGTTTCAGTTCCTGAAATGAACCTTATCAAAAAAGTTATATAAAAAAAGACAGCTCATGCCGTCAAACACAAGAAATTCATTTATAATACACAACGGAGTCAGACATCTTAGAGTTCATGTATAGTTGATATATAGTTCATGTATAGTTGATATATAGTTTGAAGTATATGTTCAAAGTGTTCGATGCAGTGGCCCACGGTGGCGATACGTATTCAATACAAAAAACAGATCAAAGTGGTGGAAAGCGGTCAATACAGAAGATTGATGTTTCTGAAAGAGCGAGGAATTCATTTTTACCTTAAGCAATTGTGATGA
>NW_021832408.1:10000-17500 GCF_006345805.1 Octopus sinensis | reverse complement strand
ATATATATATATATATATATATATGTATAATATATATGTTATATATATTATATATATATATATATATATATAATATATATATATATATATATATATATATATATATATACATATATATGTGTGTGTGTGTCTGTATGTCTATCTCTATGTACATATATATATATATATATGTCAGTAGAAAGAGTGAACAAGAGAATAAGATGGATAAATTAGTCGTTAAATTGTGTAATGTACTTTAAATCATATCTGTGTGGGCTTGTTTATTTATTTATTTATTAACTATTCCTGACTATTGCGACGGTTGTAAATAAATCGTATGTGTAATATTTGTAGGACATATAAAGAAGGAACTGCTGCTATTTATTAGTCAACGTCAGCAACTGAGTACCAGCCGTAACTGTCCACACTCACATACTTATTATAATCAAGGGACCTGTGGATAGTTACAGGTATTACTCAGTTGCCTAATAATCAGAGAGACGGCATTGATTAATTTTCATATAGAACACTTTGGTGATACTGTTATTTGAACATTGTTTCGCTTTCATTTATATGATATACTATAAAATGTATCTTTTATATTTTCTCTATTTGTTTCAGTCATTGGACAATGGCATGCTGGGCTCCCCGCCTCGAAGAGTTGTTTTGTCGATCTGCAATGACTCGGAGCGTAAACAAACCAATACCAGTTATCTAGTGGTGGTAGGTGGCAAGCACAAGATATGTACACACACACACACACACACACACACACAAACACACACACACATATATATATATATCCTCATATCACACACCTACACCCGCACATATACAAACACATGCATATCCGTATAGATGAATGGGACGTGTGCATGAACGCGGCACTCATGCACCAGACACCGACCTACACTCATATACATACATACATACATACATACATACATACATATATACACGCGTACACATATATCACATGCATACACATTAAATACATTAATACATATACATATACTCGCACGCGTACACATTCACAAATATAAAAAAGGAAAAAATGAAAAAATATATAAAACAATAAAAAATGTTAAAACATGGGAAGCTTGTGCGGGAACATAGTAAAAACTAGGTCGCAATAGTATACACGCACAACAACAATGTTATATAAATATTCAACTTGGTACCACCCCGTGGATTTTAAACTATGTTAAATCAATTTGAATGTCCTTTGTTTTGAAGTTCATGAATTCATCTGACAAAAACGGTTTCTTTTACAATGATGTAATATTTTTATTAATCAATTAAAGGAGCCGTTAGAAACGGTCGTAATGGATTGACACCAGTACCTCTACTGCTACTCGTACATATACATATACATGGTGGCTGCCTCCTCGTTATCGAGCATGGCCATTGCACGAAGCTTAACCAAGGTTGTTATCGTGCAATGCCTGTGTAAAAAGATTATTTTTAAAGTGAGGAAAGGCTGTTCACTGAGTCTATCCCACTTACTAAGCAACAGCAGCCATAATCCGAAAAGACGAACAAGTCAACATCATCGGTAACAACTGAGCCGCAGGTTTTATGTCGGAGTTATCCCAGTTACCTGGGATAATTTGTTTATTTGTTTCAGTCACCTGACTGTGGCTACGCTGGAGCACCTCCTTTAGTCGAGTAAACCGACCCCAGGACTTATTCTTTGTAAGCCTAGTACTTATTCTATCGGTCTATTTTGCCGAACCGCTAAGTTACGGGGACGTAAACATAGCACCATCGGTTGTCAAGCGATGTTTGGGGGACAAACACAGATACACAAACATATACACGCACATACATATATATACATATATACGATGGGCTTCTTTCAGTTTCCAACAATAAAATCCACTCACAAGGCTTTGGTTGGCCAGAGGCAAAATTAGAAAAACCTTGCCCGGTGTAAACACGTGGAGAGAGTGAACCCGGAATCTTTTGGTTGATAAGCAAACTGCTTACCACACAGCCTCACTTGCGTTTATAAGTTTAATAAGAAACATTTTTGTTACATCGACTCCTGATATTTTATCCGTAAAATGCGAACGAAATCTCGCAAGTTGACTCTTTGAGAAATCTCCAGAAGACTGGTTTGTTAAAATGGTGTTTCTTTAGAATATAAGTTGATGTACCTGACGACAAGGTGGTCAGAAATTTTGATTGAGAAATGGTGTTGGGGTTCTAATGGTTATTTTTCTTTATGTTGAAGGCATCCAAGTCTTGGCAGTACTGTTCCCAAACAGGTCCACTGATTCGTGAAGATTCCAATTAAGGAGGGTTCAAATTAAATGACATAATTAGGAGTAATTATGAATGTCATTGACGTGTGGAGCCTGATTTCCTGTGTGAGGAAACATATATGCAACGATGAAGATGAACGCAGAAATCACAATCTATGGGCAACATGTGTGCAGGGGTTTGTTTCGCGTGCGTAACATATTCCTCATCACTTTTCTAATGATCCTAACAGTGATGTAGATTGGTCTAACTGAATTCTCATTCGTTTAAGCGACTGGATACGAGTACGCACTATTGAAAAGGCACAAAAGTGCCGAAATGCACCGATGGCTCTCGCTGGCCTTTGCTGTGAAGAATTTTCTTCTCCCTCCCTGATGTGTAATCTGTTTTCAAAGCAGTAAGTTTATGAGAATGTTATATCAGAACAAATACTGCAGTAACTTGCTTATAAACTGTGTATATACATAAATTGTGACACATAGATGGCTTTTTAAATTTAATAGTCACATCTCAGTCACATATACTGAGTACACACATGCACACATGCACACATACATATGTTCTCACACAGGCATTTACTTACAAAACCAACTGCGCCATTCATTATTAGTATAAATGTGAAATTATTATCTGGGTATAGAAACTCGAAGTTTATGCATGTATGTGTGTATGGATGGATGTGTGTGCCTATATTACCTTACACAAAAGACAAAGAGTAAAACGGAGCCAAACAAATAGAGACAGAGAGAATGTGAAGGACAAATACGCAACAGTCATATTTCTCGTTAAATGTCAGACATGTTTAAAAGTGCGTTCGTACACAAAGAATTCTGCAAACAGATTGTGTTGACTCTTCTAATAAGAGATAAATGAACCTCCTTACCAATAATATATATCAGTTCCTAGTTCACTGTTTTATTTTATTTCATTATAATCTGAACTAAATATTGGACAATGAATATAAAACACCAATTTGTTCAGCTTTGCTTTTCTTTGTTTTTTTTCTTTTTTCTTTTCTTTTTCTTGTTTAATAGTGTGTGGACGTTCTGAATTATACTAATAATAGCAATAATAATAATGATGATGATGATGATAATGATGACGACGATAATAATGATGATAATGATGATGATGATGATGATGATGATAATAATAATAATAATAATAATAATAATAATAATAATAATAATAATAATAATAATAACAATAATACGAAGAAGAAGAAGAAGAAGAAGAAGAAGAAGAAGAAGAAGAAGAAGAAGAAGAAGAAGAAGAAGAAGAAGAAGAAGAAGAAGAAGAAGAAGAAGAAGAAGAAGAAGAAGAAGAAGAAGAAGAAGAAGAAGAAGGGACTACACAATTAATTCCATGTAGCCACAACAGAAGTTGCTGGAAAAAATAGGTGAAATTGGCTGATGAAAGGAACCCTAAAAAAAGAGACCGAGAGCGCTATACTGGCAGCGCAGGACCAAGCTCTGGCCACGAACTGGAGGGTTAAATTGAGGAATGAGAGTCTCTCCGCTGAGTCGTCACTGCAATAAAGTGGATGAAACCATTGCTCATATCACGAATGAATGCCCTAGACTTGCCGAAAACCATTACAAATTTTGACGACACGACCAGGTAGCGAAAGTGCTACATTGGAAACTGTGCGAAAAGTGGGGACTAGAGAGAGGCAAGACGTGATATGAGCACAAACCGCAGAGAGTGGCAGAGTCGGACACTAGCAAAATCCTTTGGGATTTCCCAATCCAAACAGATCTGCAACTAGAAGATAAAAGACCGGATCTAGTGGTGGAGGGCAAGGTGCACCACATATGCTATGTAGTTTACGTTGCATGCCCCTTTGACCCACCAATAGTCAAGAAGGAAGGTGAAAAGATAGATGGATACAACCCTCTTAAGTACGAAATAGTTTGGCTATGGAAAATGAAGAAGGTGAAGATAGTGCCAACTATTGTTGGGTCCTTGGGAACAGTATTAGAAGGCATCAAGAGGAATATAAAAGGAAGTTAGGATATAGTGCCCAGTAGAACTGTTACAAAAGATTTACCTCCTTGGCACGGCCAGAATAATCATGAAAGTATTAGATAGCTGAAAAGAACAGATAACATGGTACCGTAGGCTGCAGGTAGCAATCCCGCTACGCATGCAAGTCTCCAGGAGCTCAAACAAAAACTTGTGATAAAGAGATAATAATAATAATAACAACAATAATAATAATAATAATAATAATAATAATAATAATAATAATAATAATAATAATAATAATAATAATAGTAATAATGCCTTTTCATCGATATGACTGTCCCAATCGACATAAATGTATCTGTCAAGACCAATAAAAAACTGAGCAAGTATAGAAATAGAAATGGGCAAAATGAGGAACCTCAAGACTAAAATAATACCTGTTGTCATAGGTGACTTAGAAATGACAGCAAAAGGGACCGATTGCTTCCTAGCTCAGATACCAGAAAATCTAAAAATGAACGCAATTCAAAAAATAGTGCTCGTGGGAACTGCCCATATCATACGTAAAATATTTTCTATGTAATCCCCAATCTGTAAACAGTGTTATACTACATTTTAATGCACATAACAGCAAAGACCTTTTGCCGTCGTCTTAAGATCACACTATCATCTTATAATCATGTCGACATTAAATGGACGGAATAAAATTGACTCTATCAACACCTGGGCGGTTTCGAGTAATCCTGTACTTTAGTGCCGTAGCGCTTTGCTTGGTCCATTGTACACAGCTCCACTATTACCGGCTTTGATAGGTTGCAAACTTCACACAGTTTTCAAAATGAGCGGATCCACTTATAATTGGTTTTGAGGTCATATCAATTTAGAAACTTTGAGAGACATGAAATTATTCTTTTTTTTAGAATGGTTAACTTAAAGCAGATAAAGCTATAAATAATAATGTGTTAATATTGGATTAAAAGATACTTTCGATAGAAGTCGAATTCCAATGGTTGAACACGTGGTCACATTCACAGGGGCTTGGGTTCATATTTTATCGGCAGGCTTCGACTTTTCTATCCAAGTGGCATTTTAGTACAATATACAGACGCTCTTCTCTATAGCTTTATCGCCTTCAAGTTAAACCGTTGTAAATAAGGGTAATAAGTGCTGTAGTTCTGTCTCCTTCGGGTAACTTAGATACGGTGATTACTTGATCAAAGACGTTCCAACTACGACCAACTCGTTTTTCCATGTCATAATGTATGTAAGTCCATATTAAACAATGTGTGGTTTCTATTTTCAGGATAGTAATATATCACTTAATGAAGGCGGCACACTGTCAGAATCGTTTGCCTGTCGGGCAAAATGCTTAGCGGCATTTCGTTCGAATTCACGTTCTGAGTTCAAATTCTGCCGCGGTCGACTTTGCCTTTTATCCTTTTAGGGTCGATTAAAACAAGAACTAGCGGAACACTGAGATCGAATTAATCGACTTAACCCATCACATAAGATTGCTGACCTTGTGTCAAAATTTGAAACCAATATATAACTAAATGGACATTTGGGTGGTGTTTACAACAGGTCGAGTGACTGTGTTACGACTCGATTCAGCGGTTCTTCATGCCTACACGAAGGCATGGGGTGTTCTCTCAATATGACATTATCTTGGCATTCTTCATTCTCAGGAGTTATATTCGATGATAACCAATGCTTTGCGAGAATATAAGAGAAACAGAGAGAGTGAGTGAGAGAGAGAGAGAGAGAAAGAGAGAGAGAGTCTGGGAGATAGATGAGGGAGATTTGTTAAGCTCTATATTAGATTTTAATTAACGTTTCGTTCATGGAAAAAAGAGTTAGGTAGTTAAACGGTTGTAGTCGTTTTGTGAATACAGTTCCATGTTTTTATGTACTAAATTCCAAATATTTATCGTTCCTACTTCTAACATATACATGTATGTGTGATACTGTCCTCATTACGGTTGGTACACACGCACTCATACATACACACGTACGCACGCATATATTTATGAATCATTAACTAACTGTTTACAATTTTTTTATCGTTTGTCTGTATTTTTAGTGTTTGTGCGTGTATGGGCACGCATGCGTTTTTTTCACATTAGCCTCATCTTGTACATTCATTTGACTTAACTATCTTTATTTGTGTGTATGTATGTATGTATGTATGTATGTATGTATGTATGTATGTATGTATGTATGAATGTATGTATAAAATATGTATATATATATATATATAATATATAATATATATATATATATATCCCTGTATATATACATATATCCCTGTATATATTAAAAACATGAGAATGGTGTCTGTCTGTCTGTCTGTATCTTTCCCACTAAAAACTTGAGAACTACACAACCAATTTTACACATGCCTTACTTAGGGTCCATGTAGTTTCATGGGCAAAAAAAGATCAACTTCTTGCCTAGAGCGAGCCCATAGCAATATCATATCTTCTCCACTATTTCAGTATTACGTGTTAAAAGTGAAACAAAAACATTTCTCTATTTTATGTCAGATGCTTTCACTTTAACTATAAAAATAATAATATCAATTGAATTATATGTAGTAAGTAATAATTAAAATCAAACTAACGTATAATAATTAAATCGTAACATAACAAAAGTAAAAATAGCAATTGATATAAAATTGCATCAATGATTTGAACTTGAATAAGTGGTTTCACATGATTGGGAATAAATTAAAAATAAAATTAGTGTGCAGAAATCACTAGCGATATCAAGCTATAACTTTGTATTTTGTATTTTATGTGTAGATGTATATATATATAGATGTACATGTAATATGTACACTTATATATACACATATATACATGCACTAGCACTATGACCCGGCAACGACGGGTCATAATGCTAGTATATATATATATATATATATAATATATATATATATGTGTGTGTATGTGTGTGTATGTATATATATACATGTACATATATAGGCAAATAAACACACACACACACACACATATATATGCATTCACTTATACATTTGTGTATGTTAAGCATTTACAAATATATATGTATGTACATTTGCATACACACGCACTCACACACACATATATTCATAAATATATATGTATCCATGTGTGTGTACATATATATAAATAGATATTTATATATATATATATACGTGTGTGTGTGTATGGTATGTGTAAGTGTGCGTGTGTGTGCATAGTCATGTATACATCTGCGTCATTGTATGATGGTGTTTGTGTATGTTTATACATCAATGTTTGTGTATAA
>NW_021832407.1:55000-61921 GCF_006345805.1 Octopus sinensis | reverse complement strand
TTAAAATTGCATTTTCAAACCTTCTTTCATATATACTTCCACTCGTGCGGTACCTTACAACTTCACTTTGTTATATATATATAAATATATACTTCTATATATACATATTTATATATATATATATATTTATATATGCATGTATGCATATATGTATGTATGTATGTATGTATGTATGTATGTATGTATGTATGTATGTAATGTTATGTATGTACATTATGTGTGTATGTATGTATGTATAAACCATAAAAACAGAGAAGCGCAGATGAAGAAGTAGAGCAGTCTATATTTATTACTGGTGAAGGCCTGCTTATAGGGTTACCATGGTTTTCTCGTCCTAAACAGTATCTTTATAGCCGTCACTAGCAATAATATATATATATATATATAATATTATATATATGATACATACATATAACTTAGAATAACTTAGAAAGGTTTTTGGCCAGTATTGCCCAAGCCATGTCTAACTTAATAGCACCACCTGGCGAAGTCTTTCAATTCAGGATTTTGGGCACCGAGGCCCATTCAGCAGAGAGTTATTGTTTGCGGAGACATATCCGGGTGTGGGTGTTTGTCCGTACTGTTTGAAGAATTTGTCCAGAACTTCTTGAATTTTGTGTGGTCAGTCTTTTTTGACGTGTCCCGGTGTAATGTTATGCATATATAAATATATATATATATACATATATACATATATACATATATACATATATACATATATACACATATATATTTACATACATACATGCACACATACACACATACATACTACATACATACATACATACATACATACATACATACATACATACATACATACATACATATACGACAGGGTTCTTTCTGTTTCCGTCTGACAAATCGTCCCACAAGGTTTTGTTAATATGGGGGCTATGGTTGAAGACACTTGCCTAAGGTGCCACGCAGTGGAATTGAACTCGATGTCCTGTTGCTGGGTAGTAAACTTCTAACCACACAACCATGATCAATTATTTCTAATATCGGCACAAGGCCGGCAATCTCGAATGGAGGAGGTTAGTCGATTACACCAGCAATCAGTATATGATTTGTGCCTTATTTTAACGACCCTGAAAGAGTGAAAGGCAAAGGTATGGTCCACAGAGGGATTTGAATTCAGGGCATTAAGAGCAGGAACAAATATCGTTAGATAATTAAACCGAAGCTCCAACAATTCTGCCAACACACACGCACATACACACATGTTTTCATATATATATTTCTTTATTGCCCACAGGAGGCTAAACACAGAGGGAGACAAACAAGGACAGACAAAGGGTTAAGTCGATTACATTGACCTCAGTGCATAGCTGGCACTTATTTAATCGACCCCGAAAGGATAAAAGACAACGTCGACCTCGGCAGAATTTGAACTCAGAACGTAACGGCAGACGAAATCTTCTCTTTATTTCTTTTCTTCTCTTTTCTTTTTCTTCTTTTGTGATTTTTTTTGTTACTTTCCACCATCTTTGTCTCCCTCTCCTTTTAGACATTCAATATCCGTTTATGTCAAGAAAAGCTCGTACGATCAGCAAAACAAATCGAACGCTTGTAGCAATTAACTTTATACAAAATGTTCACAATACCCCACGATTAAAGTGTAATGTTTTTTAAAGCGGTGAGACGCTTGGCTTGCTTTAATGAACAAGAAAATAATTTCAGCTTTCTATTTAGCTCTATTTAGCTTTGTCTGTCAATATATCTATACATACATACATACATACATACATACATACATACATACATACATACATACATACATACTACGTACACAAACACATATATATAGCTATCGATCTATCAATTTAGTCATCGATTTATTCTTATATAATAATATACATCGGTTTTCCTATATATCTGTACAATTATCTCTCTCTCTCTTTCTCTTTCTCTCCCTCCCTCTCTGATTGTCTGTGAGAGAAAGACAGACAGAGACAGAGAGAGTGTGTATGTGTCTTTGTGTCTTTGTCCCTAATGCTTGATAACTGGAGTTGGACAACTGGTGTTGATCAGCAGAAAAGGCCGGTAGACTAAGTACCAAGCCTGATATATAATTACAAAGGTCGATTTATTCGATTGAAACCGTTCGAGGCGATGCCTCAGCACGTCCGTAGTTCAATGATTGAAACATGTAAAAGATAAAAGATAAATTCATGAACAGAAAACATTAAATACTAATAAACAAATATAAAAAAAAAATATGTTCGGTCTTTTCCGTCACTGCTCGACGGTATTCGACGGGCTGAAAAGGCAGTGAGCTGGCAGAAACGTTAGCACGCCGGTATTTCGTCTGCGTTACGTTGTGAGTTCAAATTCCGCCGAGGTCGACTTTGCCTTTCATCCTTTCGGGGTCGATAAATTAAGTACCAGTTACGAACTGGGGTCGATGTAATCGACTTAATACCTTGTCTGTCCTTGTTTGTTCCCTCTGTGTTTAGCCCCTTGTGGGTAATAAAGAAATAGGTATTTCGTCTGTCTTCACATTCTGAGTTCAAATTCCGCCGAGGTCGTCTTTGCGTTTCATCCTTTCGGGGTCGATAAATTAAGTACCAGTTACGCAGTGGGGTTGATATAATCGACTTAATCCGTTTGTCTGTCCTTGTTTGTCCTCTCTGTGTTTAGCCCCTTGTGGGTAGTAAAGAAATAGGTATTTCGTCTGCTATTACGTTCTGAGTTCAAATTCCGCCGAGGTCGACTTTGCCTTTCATCCTTTCGGGGTCGATAAATTAAGTACCAGTTACGAACTGGGGTCGATGTAATCGACTTAATACCTATGTCTGTCCTTGTTTGTTCCCTCTGTGTTTAGCCCCTTGTGGGTAATAAAGAAATAGGTATTTCGTCTGTCTTCACATTCTGAGTTCAAATTCCGCCGAGGTCGTCTTTGCGTTTCGTCCTTTCGGGGTCGATAAATTAAGTACCAGTTACGCAGTGGGGTTGATATAATCGACTTAATCCGTTTGTCTGTCCTTGTTTGTCCTCTCTGTGTTTAGCCCCTTGTGGGTAGTAAAGAAATAGGTATTTCGTCTGCTATTACGTTCTGAGTTCAAATTCCGCCGAGGTCGACTTTGCCTTTCAGCCTTTCGGGATCGATAAATTAAGTACCAGTTACGCACTGTGGTCAATATAATCGACTTCATCCCTTTGTCTGTCCTTGTTTGTCCACTCTATGTTTAGCCCCTTGTGGGTAGTAAAGAAATAGGTATTCGACGGGCTGTTTTCGAAAGCAAGGGCCTAACCCCCAAGTCCACTTAACTCCTCTCGTGGATATACTGTAAAGGAAAGACGATTCAATACGTTCGCCGCAGCCACCGAAGATATTGGTTAAGTATAACTGTACATATCTGCCATAGGGTCCCTCCCTCCTGATTTTCTGTAAGGGTTTGTAGCCTTACTATTTTTTTTATAGGCCCACTAAATTATCCAATTACGCAGCAGAGTAATTATCAAGACGCAGCATTTGTATGGAATTACCGTCTCTTGTGAAGGCGCATGGCTCAGTGGTTAGAGCGCCGATCTTACGACAGTGAGGTTGTGAATCCCGGACCGGGCTGCGTGTTGTGTTCTTGAGCAAGACACTTTATTTCACGTTGCTCCATTTCACTCAGCTGTAGAAATGAGTTGCGACGTCAATGGTGCCAAGCTGTATCAGCTCCTTTACCTCCCCTTGGATAACATTGGTAGTATGGAGAGGGGAGACTGGTATGCATGGGCGACCGCTGCTCTTCCATAAACAACCATGCCCGGACTTATGCCTAGGAGGGTAACTTTCTAGGTGCAATCCCATGGTTTAGTCGTGACCGACCGTCTCTTAGATGCGCTGCTAAAATTCTGTAGGGTATTCTCTGTCCCAAATCGGTCAGGCTGTCTGTAAATGACCTTCTTGGAGGGGGACAATTTCGTGACACGCTAACTAATCCATAAGTGAGACCCTGACGACTACTTCGAGTATGAGCAAACCTAACAACAATAGGGACTCAAAAGTTCTGGTATAGTAAAACTGTATACCCCTCCCAGTGAAAAGTGGTAGGAGGCAAGCCATTATAAATAGACCAGTAGGGTCGAGAGTAGAGGAGTTGGGAGTCGACAGTTCTGGTCGGTGTCTTGTGGAGCTATCAGTGATAGTAAGTTAGGGGAGTTAGTGTATTGCTGTTCCGGTATGAAGAGAGACAACGGCATCCGATGACTAATAAGTATTGTGGCTACTAGTGTAAAACAGCAACTACCATACAACAGCAATCACAGATCACAGCAGTAGAAGGACCCCCACTTTACAACCGAGGTGAATCCACATTTCTCAAACTCTGAAACTCCCGAATAAGGGACACCTTTACCGAATGCAGTTCATAGTCATTCCCAGATCTTGTAAAAGAGTAAGTATAAAATAAATACAAAGCAACAAATACAAAACTGTAAGTATAAAATGTTAAGTACGTTATTTTCTTGGATCCTGGGTTTCATTATACCGGGAACCCGGTTTCCATCGCGTGTAAATGACTGAGATCACAATGTTCCCACTTAACTGGACATCAGTCTCTTGCAGGGATCAAAGCCAGTAATTTTGAAGGGAAGAAGCGATTCAGTTACATCGACCCAAGCATTTGACAGGTACTTTATGTCATCGACCCCAAAAGAGTTGACCACAGCGTTATTTGTACTCAGAATGTAAAAGAGACGGGAGAAATGCCGCTAAGCATTTTATCCGGCTTGCTAACGATTCTGCCGGCTCATCGCCTTTAAGTAACAAAGAGGAAGCTTAAAAATATTGGCTTCAAATTTTAACACAAGGCTAGCAATTTTTGTGGCGGATTAAGCCGATTACATCGACCCCAGTGTTCAACTGGTACTTATTTCATCGACAACGAAAGAGTAAAAAGCAACGTCGACCTCGGCGGAATTTGAACTCTGAATGCAAAAACGAAATGCTGCTAAGCAGTTTGCGCGGCCTTATAGAAAGTATAAAATTTTAAGTAGTGTGATAAATTCGTCTGCTTTTCCTTATTTTTTCTTTTACCTAGTATTGCATCAATCGTACGAGGTTTGAAGAAGGTTCTGGGAGACACGTAACCAACGGAACCGAGGGAAACATCCGTGAGTTATCAGATGATGTGCAGATTAATTACAGTTCAGTTCTGTCCATTATCACAGAAGATTTGGTTATGAGACGCGTGTCTGCCAAGTTTGTGCCAAAACTGCTTTCAGCTGACCAAAAGGACACTTGGGTTTCAGTTGCACAAAATATCCTTGATTGTGTCGAGAACGATGAAAGCTGTTTGAAAATTTTGCGTAAGCCTCTGCGCAGGTATTGCTGAGCCTTTAGAAAAATTTGATGCAGATTCTCTGCTCAATTTTCTCTGTCAGAGTCAATGCGGCAATCACACGCTACACACGTTCCTTCCATGCACTTCTGTAAACAGTGGAAGCGAGCTAGAACGTTAAAACTTAGTGCGCATGCACAACAGAGTTCAAGGTCAGACTGTGTCAAGCGGCTTTACTCTGCGTGCTTCAGATTCGTTACTATAGCGACAGTTCGGATACTTGTTGATCAAGCCAAATTTGTCCGAAAGCCAGTAAAATTTATTCAAATTTCAAAAGCGATGAAGAAAATTTATAAAGGAAGAATACGTTTACAAAAACCTTAAACATTACGATACAAATATTGTTGTCGAAAATGAAAGAGTCAAAATAAATTGTAAAGGGAAAGTGAAAAAAAACGAGCAAGTTTATCTGACAACCGAATAGCTATTACAAGTTATTATAACGATAACAACAAGATGTAATGACTCCTTTGTCTTTCAAAGAAGTGAAATGTAACGTTTTAGGCGGAACTGTTCTTCAGTTCAGTGGTTCGTATCAACGATCATACTTATGGTCATGCTGGAATATTACCTTTAATTATGCGTTAAAAGCCAACCGGTTGTATGTGAAACTGTGAGTCAAATTTGGCGGATGATTGCGTCGGTGTGGACAGGTTGTGACAGATCCAGTGATCATACATAAATCACAGCAATTATTCAACCGATTAATAAAGCGGTTATATAAACAGAGATTTTTGTTTATTATAAACATACATATATACACACAGATATATGTATCCGGGAGGGGGCGTGTGCTTTTTATATATGTGTTTGTAACTATGTATGCATTTTACATATATATATAAATATATGTGTGTGTGTATATGGATCTACATCTCTATGTATCTACGTATGTATGTCGACATCTATAAATGTGTGTATGAGTTTATGTAATTATGTTATGTATGTATCTATGTATGTATTGATAAATTATCGATATCGGTGCAGAATAGAGACAAACTTCCGACTAGAGAAGACAGAGATGAGGTTTCAATCTCCACTTGAAACAATTCCCTTCTCTCTAAAGGTCAATGACCTCAGTAAAAGTTTCAAGATTATAAAACAATGTTTTTTCCGCCTTCCTAAAATGAAGTATGGCGCCATTTTGACTAAATGAAAGAGTTACACGCGTTCACACAGAAATACACATACACGCATGCACACACACACACACACACACACACACACGCATGTCTTTGCAGGTTCACACAGATATATGATTGTGGGGGTGAGTCTACATACGTGTGTATGTTTATTGTTTATGAATGCGCATGTATTAGATACATGTATAAACGTATGTAGAATTACGTATCTGTATGTGATGTATGCATGTGTGTATGTACATGTGTATATATACATACATACATATATATATATATATATATATATATATATATATACATGCACATATATATAATGTATACACACACACGCACACGCACACACACCCTCAGTTATACGCACACGTACATACACAAACAGACTGTGTGCATCGGTCGGTGATAAGTGTGACGAGGAAAGACTATCACTGGAAACAAAACTAGGGCAC
>NW_021832407.1:45000-50000 GCF_006345805.1 Octopus sinensis | reverse complement strand
GTGTACAATCGCCCCAATGTCGCCCAGGGCGAGCCCATGACACTCCTTGGACCCTAAGTAAGGCATGTGTAAAATTTGAATGAAATTTGTTGTATAGTTCTCATGTTTTAGGGATTTACACAGACAGACACACACACATCCTCAGTTTTATATATATATACTAGCATTATGACCCGTCATTGCTGAGTCATAGTGCTAGTGCATGTATATATGTGTACATATTACATGTACATCTATATATATGCATCTACACATAAAATACAAAATACAAAGTTATATCTTAATACCGCTTGTGATAACAATACTCAAAATATACAACAGACTGTAATTGTAGGCCCGTCTCTTGCAATTTCGATAAATTGTATCTTGTCCTCCCTCTTGTATAGCAGCGTGGCTACAATCCAGCCTACCTCTACTTCTGGTGGGACATTTTAAATTTTTATCCGGGTCAGATATAAAGGTAAAAATAAAATATTTCCACTTTGCAAGTTTCGAGTCGAGTACTCACTTGCACGCTCCGTTGACTCGAACCTTGCTTCTATTGTGGCGAATTTACCTCCTCTAGTTAGATACTTGATATCTTTCATAGTCGCACCAAGACACTTTTCAATGTGTGCTTTCCTCCAGGTGTTCAAATCTGTTTTTTCTTTCTCTACATTGTATACTTTATAGACAATTATCTTTTCTTTAATTTAATTTTTTATTTCGTTTGGTGGTGTTATCCTAGATTCACTGTCTTTGTCGGTGATCAATCCGAAATAGGTTTGTATTTCTTCCATTTTAATTTTAATGAGTTCGCGCCCGCTGACAACTGCAGCGAAATTCATTTCTGGACTTTCTTCTATCGAAAGCATTCTAACAAAAAAGCTTCCGTGAAAATATTGTCAATTTCCCCAAACAGAGACATAATTCAATTTTTAAACAATAACCAAAGCTCCTTCTCCCAAAGGGGGAGGGTTACAGTTTACAATTATTTAACAAATGCAACACAACAATGTTTCCCTTACGAGGAACCAACATACGTGATAACAATAGTTAAACAGTAATAATAAAAGCAACAAACCTTACGGTGAATCAAAAAGCAGTACACAGTTGAAGCTATAGTCCTTTATGTATAAGAAATAAACTAACAACAGTACTCAGAAGAAGCCGCTGTTCTAGAAAACAGACATTACATACAGCCAAACTTCATATAGATACTTGATGCTAGCTAATTAACAGATAATCTGATGTAAAAGCCGTGGTAAATGGTATGTGCACAGCTCCATCTGGAATATTCCATTTCTGCACACTAATTTTATTTTTAATTTATTCCCATTCATGTGAAACCACTTATTCAAGTTCAAGTCATTGAGGCAATTTTATACCAATTGTATTTTTACTTTTAATTGTTATGTTACGATTTAATTATTATATTATACTTTAGTTTGATTTTAATTATTACTAACTACATATAATTCAATTGTTATTATTATCTCTAATTTTTATTGTTAAAGTGAAAATATCAGACATAGAATAGAGAAATGTTTTTGTTTCACTTTTAAAACGTAATACTGAAATAGTGGAGAAGATATGATATTGCTTTGGGCTCGCCCTAGGCAAGAAGTTGAACTTATTTTGCCCATATAACTGCATGGCCCCTAAGTAAGGCATGTGTAAAATTTGAACGAAATTGGTTGTGTAGCTCTCAAGTTTTAGGGAATCGTAGTGGAGAAGATATGATATTGCTGTGGGCTCGCCCAAGGATAAAAGTTTAAAAAAATTTTGCCGATGACACTCCCCAGATTCTAAGTAAAGCATGTGTAAAATTTGAATGAAATTGGTTGTATAGTTCTCAAGTTTTAGGGAAACACACAGACAGACAAACACATTCTCAGTTATATTATATATATATATATATATATATATAGATGCACATATATATCATGCATACACACACACACACACACGCACATATATATTGTATATATATATGTATATATATATATGTATACTTCTATGTGTATACATGTATATATGTGTGTCTATATGTATATATATATGTATATATATATGTGTATAAATATATACGTATATATGTATATATGTATATATGTGTATATATATATGTGTGTTTATTGAACGAAAACATGTTAAGCTCCACAAGGTACCGGCAGAGGGTGGTGGCGAACCCTTCTCTACTCTTTCACCGCAACTTTCACTCTTTCTTCCTGTTTCTGTTGTACCTATATTTCAAAGGGTCAGCATTGTCACATTCTGTGTCAAACTGAGTCTCCCCCAGAAATACATTAAGGGTACATGTGTCTGTGGAGTGCTTAGTTTCTTGCACTAATTTCTCGAGCAGGCTATTCCGTTGATCAACTGGAACCCTCGTCGTCGTAACCGACGGGGTACCACGATATATATATATATATATATATATATATATATATATATATAATTAAATTAAATTAAAGTGAAATTAAAGTGTAAGAAACTAAGCACTCCACTTTTTCTATTCCTGAGCGCTATACTAATACATTTGTTTGTTTGTACTCCACCTGCCTTCGTCTTTTGTTCATTTTCGTAAACTTTCCTTATATAAATGTATATATATATATATATATATATATATATATATATATATATATATATATATATAAAATTGAAGTTGTGTGTGTGAGACTCTGTCTCCTCCGATTTAGATTCCTAACTACTCCCACATTTTGCAGTGCAGTTTAACCAAAAGCGGGTATCTTATAGTCGTCATCCATATCGAGCCCTTCTGGGTATTAGCGCGCGTCTACGATGAGTCTACGATTAAAAAAAAATTTACCATCATTTTTCCGCATTTTTAATGATTTTTTCTCGGGTTATATAAGGGAAGTAACTCTCTAAAAATGCTTATATAGTTATTTCCCTTACAAAACCGAGCAACGCCGGGCGATACTGCTAGTATATATATATATATATATATATATATATATATATATATATATATATATATATATATATATATATATATATATATATATACGAGGGTGAGTCAAAAAGTAAACCGCTTTTATTTATTTCATGTGAAGTTTTTGATAAAAATAACTGAAAATTTTCCCAGTTATAAATGATTATATCACTTACATTCTGAAATATTTTGATTCTGACTTTGCAGGAAAGGAAAATTCGGATCAAATGAGAATTATTACGGGGCACATAGCAACGAAAAAGATGACAGCAGCAACAATGGTCTTTAGGTATTGTACCCTGTGATGTTATCACTTCTTAGCTCTACTATGACGATCTCACCTACGCTAATATTCCTAATACTAAACCATCTCTTAATCAATACATTCAATTATCCAAGTTCTTTCCTATTGCAGGCCATATTTTCTACACCCGTATTTTTTTACACATTATCCTAATAACTATGGCCGAAGAAACGTTAGCACTCCGGGCGAAATGCGTAGCCGTATTTCATCAGTCGTTACGTTCTGAGTTCAAATTCCGCCGAGGTCGACTTTGCCTTTCATCCTTTCGAGGTCGATAAATTAAGTACCAGTTACGCACTGGGGTCGATGTAATCGACTTAATCCGTTTGTCTCTCCTTGTTTGTCCCCTCTATGTTTAGCCCCCTATGGGCATAAAGAAACAGGTATTTCGTCTGCCGAGGTCAACTTTGCCTTTCATCCTTTCGGGGTCGATAAATTAAGTACCAGTTACGCACTGGGGTCGATGTAATCGACTTAATCCCTTTGTCTGTCCTTGTTTGTCCCCTCTATGTTTAGCCCCCTATGGGCAATAAAGAAATAAGAAAAGACAATGAACTGGAGACACTAGAAATACATCCGGATCGTAAACTAATAAAAGTGTCGACCCTACAATGGTAGGTTCCGGATCCAGTACACACTGCACCTATGCCCTCAAATAAAACTTCATCTTACCAGTTAAACATATCATATAACAAGAACAACAATCTAGACCTTGGATGATGCTCCAAAGATATTTATGAAGAGGTCACAGATGTGTGACGAAAGATTTCTGGACAATGGACATGAGTTAGAATAAGAACAGTAATAAATGAGTGAAGAACCAGTATATAATGCGTGTGGTTATTTGGCAAAACCAATAATGACCATAGGCGCAGGCGTGACTGTGTGGTAAGTAGCTTACCTAACAACCACACGGTTCTGGGTTCAGTCTCACTGCGTGGCACCTTGAGCAAGTGTCTTCTACTATAGTCTCGGGCCGACCGACGCCTTGTGAGTGGATTTGGTAGACGGAAACTGAAAGAAGCCCGTCGTATATGTGTTTGTTAGCCCGCCATCACTTGACAACCGATGCTGGTGTGTTTACGTCCCCGTAATCTAGCGGTTCGGCAAAAGAGACCGATAGGATAAGTACAAGGCTTACAAAGAATAAGTCATGGGATCGACTTGTTCGACTAAAAGCAGTGCTCCAGCATGACCGCAGTCAAATGACTGAAACATATGACAGAATAGAAGAATCCTGAAATACAACAATATTTGTTTCAACACACGGTTTCACATCAAGAATCTTGCAATGCAAATTCATAAATGAAACGTTTTGTATTATTTTTTTCGTTTATTTACTTCCCTCTGATTATTCACTTGGCTTCCCATCCTTATAATTTCTCTCGATTTTTGAGTGATACTATTTATGTATGTATGAATGTATGTGTGTGTGTCTGTCTGTATGTTATATGTATGTATGTACATATGTAGTGCGTGCGTGTGGGGTGGGTAACTGTAAAAGCACACCTTTGAAATTTTGTGTAAACTGGGGTTGAAAGCAGATCTGGAACAGAAACAATGGTAACTGGTCGTTGAAATGTGTTAAAATCTTTCTTTGTCTTCTTATTTAGGTTATCTGTGTGTGTGTGTACATGTGTGTGTGTACATGTGTGTGTGTACATGTGTGTGTGTGTGTATGCACGTGTGTTTGTCTCCGTGTGTGTGTGCGTGTGTGTGTGTACGTGTGTGTGTATGTGCGTGTGTGTGTTTGTC
>NW_021832407.1:20000-40000 GCF_006345805.1 Octopus sinensis | reverse complement strand
TGGTCGGAAACCATGTTGGGTGTCGGGCAGCAAGTCATTCTCTTCAAGGAAGGTGATCAGCTTCCTTCTGACTATTCGTTCCATGACCTTGCTGATGTGTGAGGTCAGAGAGATAGGTCTATAGTTCTTGGCTTCCGCTCTGCTACCTCCTTTATGAATGGGGCATATTTTACCTTCCTTCAGTTTTCCTGGAAGTTTGCCAGCTGCAAGGAAGCTCTGAAAGAGGAACTGCAGTGGTCTTGCTAGGACTCTCTTACATGCTTTTAGGAGGATTGCCGGGAATCCATCGGGGCCAGTAGCTGAGTCTGTTTTCATTTCATCTATAGCCTTGGTTACATCGTCTTCCTTTATATCGATGTAATCTATCGTCGCCGCCTCTGATTTTTATCTGCAGTGGTAAAAAAGTCAGTTGGATTGGTGATTTGGAGATGCCCAAGGGGTGGAGTGAAAACACTCTTGAATTGCTCATTCAGTATTTCACTTACCCTCATTGGTTTTCCTGTAAGTGTGCCATCCTTTTCGAGGAGTGGCCCTATCTACAGTGCACTGTAGCTGTTTCTTTGGCATACCTGTAGAAAGCTCTGGGGTTAGATTTTATGTTTTCTAAGCCCAGGCTTCTTTGTCTGCTCTTTCTTTTTCATGGGAGAGTTGCAGACATTTTTCGATTTCCAACAGTTTTATTTTTAGGCGGGACTTTTCACTGCTTTCAATCTGTTTGTTTAGGCGATTTGAAAATTTCGTACGCCGTCTCATTAAAATTTTCCTCTCTCTGGGGATTTTGTTCTTGTGTACAGTGGCCTTTCTCTCTGGGACACATTTGTAGCATATGGCTTGCATTACAGACATGAATTGTTGAAGTTTCACGTCGATGTCTGGCGAGGAGAGACATTTAGGCCAGTTTTGTTTGAGGATCTCTTTCTCAATTTGTTTCCAGTTTGCCTTATGGTAGTTCAAGCTGGAAAGATTTTGAGGGTTTCTTGTAGGCTGCATGTCCGTGCTCTCTTTTGGCCCGTACATGGTCAGCTCTATCATGTTGTGATCCGAGAGTAGTGTCGGTGTCACTTTCACATTATGGATGAGATCCATGTCATTTGTGAAGCAGAGATCCAGTGTGTTACCTGCCCTGGTTGGTTGGAGTATTACCTGCTCCATGTACAGGGTGTTGATGAGGTTCAGGAGGGACCTCGCCTGTCCTCGTTCACATCTTGTCATTCCTGGGAGAGAAAGGCCCTCGGGCCATCTGACATTGGGCAGATTGAAGTCTCCCATAAGAAGCACACCTATGTGTTGTTCTAATGTGGTTAGAATTTCTTCTATTTTTATAAGGCAGTCTTCAAACTTGCCCACATGGCTTGGGGCTGGAGGGCGATATGTAGCACACACAACTACATCAAGTTGCCTAATATGTACAATTAGTGTGTCACACACCGAGTTTGCGTATGACAAGAGGACCTGGGGTGTGAGGTCCTCACGGATGTACATAGCAACACCTCCATGACTCCTTTCTTTCCTGTCGGTCCGTAGTACAGCATACTGTGGTATGTGTAACTCCGCATCTGCTATGTCCGGTTTCAGGTGCGTTTCTGTAAGTGCTATGCATAAGGCTTGATGCATGCAACAAAGTCTCTCAGGAACGGGATCTTTGTCCTGTTACTGAGTGTTTGCAGTCCTCTGATGTTCAGTAGGAGTATCGAGGTGAGGTGTACGTTGTTGCCGGCGGTGTCCATCCTGTGTCTGTTTGCTGTGGTGGTCTGGTATATAGTGGGTAGTCCCACCTGCGGGCTTGGGTTTGATGAAGCCAGGTCAGCTGCTGTACAATCTTTTGTGCCATGCACAAAAAAGATTGTTGCTCAGCAGCTGCTCTTTCGACAACATCATGTTGGCTGTTTGTGGCGCGCACAACATCTGCGTACCTCCGCTTTGGGGCAGGTGGTGCGTAGTCCATCCCTTTTCTTTGTGTTGATGGTTTGTCCATCTGCCTCGTGTCTCTGTGGCAGGGTCCCCGATGTGCAAAGCGGCAGCCTGCACCTTCCTTTCCGTGCCAGCAGGAACCTCTCAGGTAGAACATACACACCCGTGTGCGCTGTTTGGTTCCATCCTTTGCGGTTCCACTTCTATTTCTGGTTGTTTCACTCTTTGGTCCTGCTTGAGCTTTTTTTTTTTCCTTTAGCCCTTCCAGTCCTTCTTTTAGTTCTTCTTCCTCCCTCTACCTCTTCACCGGGTTCTCCGTCTCCATGGCCCTTGCTGCCGGTTGGAGAACTTGCACCTGGGTTCACTTCCCGGGCAGGTTTCTCATTCAAAACCTCCTCCTGGGCGTCCACCAGGTGGGGGTGACTTCTTTCATCGTCTCCATTCTTGCCATCTTTGCCCCGCTCGTTCTCAAAGATGGCATCAAGTGCGCCAATGTGCGACCGTACAAGCGCATATGAGCGCACGAATTCCTGTCTCTTTCGCTCCATCTGAGCCGCTGTCCTCTTGTAGCCTCTGCTCTTCAGCGCAGCCGCAATCACCTCGCTAGGGCTATCTCCGCCGGCGCACTCCCATGCTCGTACGAATAAATCCAGCTCGTCACGTCTCCATGCTCTGGACATGCTGGATAATCCGTCTATCCGTTTATCTATCTAATTATGTTCGAGAGAAGACAGGAAGATATTAAGGCTAATTAGAAGATAGAGTACTTGAAAAAGAAATATTAACAATATTAAAGTTTGTGTAAAAACGTTATTTGGGTAAAAACGTTATTTGGGTAAAAACGTTATTTAATCTTAAGGCTAATTAGGAGATAGAGTATCTGAAAATATATTAGCAATATTAATATTATATTAGAGTGTGGGTAAAAAAACGTTATTTAATCTTAAGGCTAATTTGGAGATAGAGTATCTGAAAATATATTAGCAATATTAATATTATATTAGAGTGTGGGTAATATTAAACGTTATTTAATTTAATCTTAAGGCTAATTAGAAGACAGAGTATCTGAAAAATTATATATACAATATTAAGCAATATTAACCGTTATTTAATTTAATCTTAAGGCTAATTAGACGTTATTAATATTAAACGTTATTTAATTTAATCTTAAGGCTAATTAGAAGATAGAGTATCTGAAAATATATTAGCAATATTAATATTATATTAGAGTGTGGATAAAAACGTTATTTAATCTTAAGGCTAATCAGGAGATAGAGTATCTGAAAAATATTAGCAATGTTAATATTATATTAGAGTGTGGGTAATATTAAACGTTATAATTTAATCTTAAGGCTAATTAGAAGATAGAGTATCTGAAGAATTATTAACAATATTAAACAATATTAAACGTATTTAATTTAATCTTAAGGCTAATAACAATAATTATTAAAATATAAACAATATTAAACGTTATTAATTTAATCCTAAGGCTAATTAACAATAATATTAACAATATTAAAAACATATTAAACGTTATTTAATTTAATCCTCATGTATATCTATATATAACATATATAAATATATATACATATATATATATACATATACATATATATTATATAATATCAATATATATATCTATATATATATATATATACATATATACATATATATACATATATTATATATATATATATATATATATATATATATATATATATATATATATATATACATATATATATTATATATATATATATATATATATATATATATATATATATATATATATATATATATATACATATATGCACGCATATTGTTGAGGGGCTTTACGCATCTGATTCTCAATCTATCAATCTGCGTATACCAATATGTGTACGTGAAGAAGACAGAGTGAGAGAAAGGGAAGAGTGAAAAGGTTTATATGAGAAAATGTACTCAATACAGAAAAAGAAGAGTGTAATACTCATTGTATTAGTAAGACCTCTTGCTGGTTTCTATGCTGACTTTCACGATATCGCTGGTTATTGACTGCATGAGTAACAAAGTACACACACTAGACTCAAGGAGATAGCGTTCAAGTTGGAGAATACTGTACTGAAGATTTTTCGAAGACAAGGCAAAGCTTCTGCTTATAGCTTCCATGACGATTTTAAACACTGCAGAGATAGGTGCAGGAGTGGCTGTGTAGTATGTAGCTTGCTTACCAACCACATAGTTCCGGGTTCAGCGCCACTGCATGGAACCTTGGGTAAGTGTCTTCTACTATAGCCTCGGGCAGACCAAAGCCTTGTAAAGGAATTTGGTAGACGGAAACTGAAAGAAGCCTGTCGTACATATATGTATATGTGTGTGTGTGTATGTGTGTATGTTTGAGTGTCTGTGTCTGTCCCCCCCCCCAACACCGCTTGACAATCGATGCAGGTGTGTTTACGTCCCCGTCACCTAGCGGTTCGGCCAGAGAGGCCAACAGAATAAGTACTAGGCTTACAAAGAATAAGTCCTAGGGTCGATTTGCTCGACTAAAGGCGGTGCTCCAGCATGGCCGCAGTCAAATGACTGAACAAATAAAAGAATAAAAGAAAATATGTGTGTGTGCGTGCGTGTGTGTGTATGTGTGTGTGTAAATTGTAAAATATGTGTAGCAGTGGGATAAGAAGCCTGCCTCCCAACTATGTGGTTCCGTGTTCAGTCCCACTGCGTGGCACCTTGGGCAAGTCTCTTCAACTATAGTCTCGAGCTGACCAAAGCTCTGTGAGTGGATTTGGTAGAGGGTAACTGAAAGAAGCCCGTCGTATATATATATATATATATATAGATATATATATATAGTATGTGTGTGTATGTGTGCGTAAGTGTATACGATAGGCTTCTTTCAGTTTCCGTCTAGCAAATCCACTCACAAGGCTCTGGTTGGCGCGTATGTGTGTATATTGTTTGTGTCTATGTTTGTCCCCCACCACTGTTTCACAACCGATGTTAGTTTACATTTTCGTAAACTAACGGTTCAGCAAAAGAGACCGATAGAATAAGTAACAAGCCTTTAGCAAAATAAGTACTGGAGTCGATTCTTCGAGGCGGTGCCCCAGCATGGTCGCAGTCTTATAACTGAAACAAGTAAAATGAAAAACATACAAGATCAATGATGTGTATGAGAAACTCCGCTCTGTAAATAGGCCCAGCGGATAACGAACGGCGACGCTCTCTGCGAATCGAACCCGGGAACAACCGTCTTTATACATTGGATAGAATAACGGAATTCAGTTGAAGCAATCCGTGTGAAAATGTTTAAAAAATGTGAAATTGTTTTGTCTAAAAGAGGACAGCGATATTAGTTGAGAGTAAACTCTGTAAACCTCTTATGACGCTTCAAGGGTCCTACTTGAAGAACCCGTCTTCGTGCACCCTTCTTTGTATTCTCTTTCCTCTTCTTGTAACCCTCTTCCGTTTCTGAGAAGGAATGTTCATCGACGGAGAATCATCACAGACCCGGGAGACAAATGAACTGTGTTGAAAGACGAAATAAATGGTAGGCTTTCAAAGAAACTGCTGTTGAAATGATATAACTCTTGTTATACAGCTTTCATTTCAGAAGTTAAATATAGATGGCTTTCACTCTACGATTGCGATGGCGGCGTCTGCAGAAATGTGTAGAAGAGAAAACAAAACAACCAATGAGAAGGAAATAAAAAAATTAAAAAAAGAAATGATTGCAGACATGTTCCGATTGAAACTGAACGGAACTTGGAAGTCGCCATATTTTTATAAACTTATTTGACGTCAAAAATGAGTGTATATAAACAGAATGAAAGATTTATAGGGTTCGAAAAAGGCGGCTGAGCGACCACCTACAAATTGTCGGCATTGCTTTGTTATATATCTTTTTATGGTTTTGTTTCTAGTATGTTTTTATATTTTTGTTTTAATCATAGAACGAGAACCGGGGGTGGGAGGTTTGTGGTTCCTGTAGGGAGCGGTCTTTATGTCCAACGTTTAACAAACTTCGACCTTGATCTGCAAAACGTAGACATATCATTACTTTTGTCTATATTAATGTTGACGATGTTGTTGCCGTTACTGTTGTGATTAATGGGGGTGGCGGTGGCGGTGGCGGTGGCGGTGGCGGCGGCGTTGTCGTGGGTCTTGTTTGCTGCTGTACTCATGTATTCCGGTGGATTGACATTCAAACGAAGGCTGAAACCTTCCCAGACAAACCACAACAGAAACGGGCGGTTAAAACGTACACATGAAAAGGCAGTGATTAAATGTGACATCACTTATTATATACACACCCTCTTCATCTTCATTAACTCCACAAATAAGGAAAGGCTTTCTGTGCCATTTCTAACCAAATTCGGCAATATTTCCTTTAAAATTCCGTTGACGGTGTTGGGAAGGCGCCTGGTTCAGTGTTTCGGATGTTCGGCTCACGGGCATAACGTCGAGAATCTGATTTTCGGCGGTGCGTTGCGTTCTTGAGCAACGCTCTTGACTTCCCGTTGCTCCAGCCCACTCACCTTGATCATCATCATCATCATCATTATTATAATCCTCCTCATCATCATCATCTTCATCATCATAGGAAGCCAATTGAATGATTCCGCCTACCACGATAGCCATTCTTTCTTTATATAACAGAAATATAACATCGGGGAGCCGCTTGCTGCTCTTACTTTTGAAGGATACTTCTAAAGGGACAGCAGTAGCCGCAAGGGTTGGTCCCCTCACAGTTACGGCTGCTACTGCTTCCGCTGCCGACGCTGCTGCTGATGCTCTCACTAAACTAAAGCAACATGAAGTCAAGTACCATAGCCAAGGGTATAATGGTTTACCTGATCAGCAAAAGGCGGCGTGATGGCAGAAGCGTTAGCACGGCGGGCGAAATGCTTAGCAGTATTTCGTCTGAGTTCAAATTCCGCCAAGGTCGACTTTGCTTTTCAACCTTTCGGGGTCGATTAAATAAGTACCAGTTACGCACTGGGGTCAATATAATCGACTTAATCCGTTTGTCTGTCCTTATTTGTCCCCTCTCTGTGTTTAGCCCCTTGTGGGTAGTAACGAAATAGGTTTACCTGATCCGAGAACCGAACCCATCACCTTGTAATCTTGAACACAACACGTTAACCGCTGAGCCACAGACTTCTAACTGTTTGCTGCGTTGTGTTGGTGTCTCGGTGAAATCTCGAATCTCAAATCGGAGAAGCTACTGCCTCTGTAACCGCTGCTTCTTTGGTTGTTTCATTTACGATAAGATCTTCACATCCATCAGAGAGCTGGCTATCTTCCTCGAAGGTGTAAAACTAAAATCTTGTAGTTTACGTAGAAGTTTGTTATGAAATATAAACAGATATCTGAGTAACAAGCTAACAAAGGTGCCTTCATGTAGCTGTCCTATCTGCTAGAAATGGTAGTTAAATCTTGCTCAAGTAAAACACTTCTATTTTTTGAAGGACATGTTATACAATGGAGTCTGGGTATCCTTGATTAGGAGAGAATGAGCCGGCTCGGATGCATTTGATTAAATCTACTTTTAATCATGGTCTTGATTTTTGCAGGGCTTGTCAACTTCGTGGAGGAAGTAGGGAACGTGTTGATAAGGGACAGAGTGGGTCCCACTAAAGCACACAGGGATCAAATCGTGAGGTTAAAAACGGAGCGAGGACTTTAGTCTAAAACCAGAAACATCCAACAGGCTTCTACAAATTTTCCGTGAAATTAACGTACAAGTGGCTGAGTACTCCACAGACATGTGTACCCGTAATGTAGTTCTTGGGGTGATTCAGCGTGACACAGAGTATGACAAGGCTGGCCCCTTTGAATTACGGGTACTATTCATTTTCGCCAGCTGACTGGACTGGAGCAAACGTGAGATAAAACGTCTCGCCCAAGGACACAATGTGCCACCGAGAATAGATGTCAAGCGGTGGTAGCGGACAAACACACATACGAACACATACACACACATACACAGACACATACACACACACACACACATACATACATACATACATACATACATACATACATACATACATACATACATACATACATACATACATACATACATACATACATACATACATACATACATACATATTTAAGGCTACGGGTCGGAGGATCGTGGTTTCCATTCCCAGACCGGGCGTTGTGTGTGTTTATTGAGCGAAATCACCTAAAAGCTCCACGAGGCTCCGGCAGGGAGTGGTGACGACGCCTGTTGTACTCTTTCGCCACAACTTTCTCTCACTCTGTCTTCCTGTTTCTTGAGTAACGCTGCGATGGATTGGCGTCCAGTCCAGCTGGGGGGAACACATACGCCACAGAAACCGGGAAATCGGGCCCATGAGTCTGGCTAGGCTTGAAAAGGGCGTAAAAAAAATTAAGGGTACCAAAGAGGCACCACCATATATAAAAAGGCGGTGCTCCAGCATGGCCGCAATCAAATGACTAAAACAAGTAAAAGAATATATATCTTTTATCTTTTACTTCTTTCAGTCATTTGACTGCGGCCATGCTGGGGCACCGCCTTGAATTTTTTTTTAAATTTGAATGGGTCAATCCCGGTACTTATTTTTTAAGCCTGGTACTTATTCTATCGGAATCTTTTGCTGAACCGCTATTTCACGGGGACGTAAACACACCAAAACCGTTTGTCCAGCGGTAACGGGGATGGGGCAAACACTGACACAAAGACACACACATAATTATATATATATATATATATATATATATATATATATATATATATATAATTTCAACAATTGAGGGTAAAATTAATTAATTATTAATCAATTTCACCAAGTATTCAGTATGCAAAGGGACCATTTAAGGCGAATTCAAATTATTACATTATATAAAAGGGCTTAGTAAAATAAATTACTTTGCCACATACTGAACTCATTAGAAATAGCAGCTAAAAAATTTTTTTTTAACTATTTCTAATACTTAAAGAAAATCTCTCTCATATAGTGTTTGCTCAAGTCAACTCACGAAGGTATGGGAGTAAAGACATTAAAAAACCACAAATGCAAAGGTTATTTGAGAACGTACGTTTCTAGATTAGTCAAATCGACATTTCTTTCGTCAGCTCAGAACTCCTTGATTCGGATTTGGGAACACTGAAAGTGGGAGCATACCCTTTTGGCTTCTTATCACTTCTGAAGATCTGCTCGAACTATCAGTGCTAGCAAATTCAAAATATGCAAGCGAAGAATTTCTGCTCTCCCCTTTCCACCAGCGTGGGTTAAAATTAGTAAACACTATGTTTTATCGGTAAAAACCGAAGCATTAAATAGAGAGAGATGAATTATAATTTCAACAATTGAGGGTAAAATTAATTAATTATTAATCAATTTCACCAAGTATTCAGTATGCAAAGGGACCATTTAAGGCGAATTCAAATTATTACATTATATAAAAGGGCTTAGTAAAATAAATTACTTTGCCACATACTGAACTCATTAGAAATAGCAGCTAAAAATTTTTTTTAAACTATTTCTAATACTTAAAGAAAATCTCTCTCATATAGTGTTTGCTCAAGTCAACTCACGAAGGTATGGGGGTAAAGACATTAAAAAATCACAAATGCAAAGGTTATTTGAGAACGTACGTACATAAACACATTAAGAGGTATCCATCATAGGACTCCCTTACGCTAGAAAGAACAGCTAAAGTCCAAACCACTTTAGCTGTCCCTTCTAGCGTGAAAGGAATCCTATGACAGATACCTCTTTTGTGTTTAAAAGTACACTGTATTTTATATGAATAATATATAGTCTATTGACTAATTTTTCTACACGCTAGGCGACAGGTAGTAAACATTTCTATAATCTGTATTACCTTGATATTATTAATTATATATATATATATACATATATACACGACGGGCTTCTTTCAGTTTCCGTCCACCAAATCCACTCACAAGGCTTTGATGGGCCCAAAGCTATAGTTAGAGGTCACTTGCCCAAGGTGCCGCGTAGTAGGACCGAACCCGGAACCATGTGGTTGGAAAGCAAGCTTCTTACCAGACAGCCACGTCGAAACACAAGACCACACAAACACATGTAACGAAACATGTCCCTGTCTATAAACAAAAAAAACATACCATCCAACAGACACACACACACACATACATCACACACACCCTACATAGAAATTACATAAAATACGTTAGCAGAGAGAGTTGAACATTAAGAGAGCGATGTGAAAAGGCCAAGATGTAATGCATAATAGATGAAGAGCTAACTGGCCAAAACTGACTGGCATCACCTTTCGGTATGGTTAACAGGAGAAATAACTAGCCCCATGGGAATATCACTTTGTCTCTCCATCTACCATATCCTTGGCACACTTTGAACAATGCACTACACACTCTGACACTATTACACTTCTCTATCAGTCCATTACCCCCCTCTCTCTCACTCTCTCTCTCTCTCTCTCTCCTCTCTCTCTCTCTCTCCTCTCTCTCTCTCTCTCTCTCTCTCTCTCTTTCGTAATGGTTCCTTCCGACGTAAACACCGACACAATTACAGTAGCTGACATAAAGATATATACATAAAGTATTTCATGTACGCAGCAACACCCGCACCTCACCCGCACACACACGCACACGCGTATACATATACACTTAGGTATATATATATATATATATATATATATATATATATACACATATATATATACGTATATATACGTATATATATACTTACATATATATGTATATATATACATATATATATATATATATATGTGTGTGTGGTGTGTGTGTGTGTGTGTGTGTGTATGTGTGTGTGTGTATTGAAAGAGAGAGAAAGATAGGGGTGTATATATATATATATACATATATATATATATATACACACATGTTATACTATACTATAGTGGCACTTCGTCGTTAACGACGATGAGTGTGCCAGTTCATTTTGATCAACGGAACAATGGACTCGTGAAATTAACGTGTAAGTGGCTGAGCACTCCACAGACACGAGTACCCTTAACGTAGTTTTCGGGGAGATTCAGCATGACACAGAGTGTGACAAGGCCGGCCCTTTGAAATACAGGTACAACAGAAACAGGAAGAAAGAGTGAGAGAGAAAGTTGTGGTGAGCACAGTGTAGCATTAGATGTAGTCGTATTCATGCGCAACCATACACGTGTGGCATACTCTGTGTGTGTGTGTGTGTGTGTATGTGTGTGTGTGTGTGTGTGGTGTGTGTGTGTGTGTATGTGTGTGTGTGTGTGTGTGTGTTGCAGAGAAAAGTAAGCAGAAATATTACACAATTTCTACGTATTAATTACTTCCTCGGTTATCTTTGTTCGCTGTCTTTATGTATGCTTTTGTGTGCATGTGTGCATGTGTGTGTATGTGTGTGTGTGTGTACGTGCTCGCGTGTGCATGCGCGCGTGTGCATGCGTGTGTGTGCATGTGTGTGTGTGTGTGTGTGTGTAATCCACTACATTAACGTCTCCATTGATATATCTGTACGTGTGTGTGGAATTATCTTCCCTTCTTAATTATCTGAAATCTTATTAAGACTCTGATTCTCTCACAGCCAAAGCTCCTTTACTCGTATTTAGACAGCAAGAATAGAGAAGCAGTTACATTTTAAATTCTTAGAAATCTTGCAAAAATATTACTGTTCTGCTTCTAGAATCTATTTCCTGAATATCCTTTGAGTGGTCACTTACTGGTCAGCGTCTAGATAGCGACATTAGACCTTTGTAAACCCAACTGAGTGCACCAGTATTTCAGAATTTATAACTCGTGAGGAGTTTATAACTTTCATAGGTAATGTCCTTATATGTTCCCTTTTTCATGCATGCGTGTGAAATTTACGAGGGGGTACCCAAAAGTAACCGGAAACGATCTCTCTGAGACAAACCCAGTGTAGAAAATTACTAATTGTAAATCTCACAACAAGAGATATTCAGCAACAGTATTTTGGAGTAAAGATTGTTTGCCCACATAACATGGCAGTCCTGGTTTAGGACTAATGTTGCTGTAATTTAGCCCCAGGAGACAGCTGGGTATACGACACGATCTGTGTCCTTATATTTTCGAACAAGGGAATCTATCACCCCAAATCAGCTAAAAAAATATCTGTGTATCGTGATTTCTGAGAGCTAAATTACAGCAACATTAGTCTCCTGGGGCTAAATTATAGCAACATTAGTCCTAAACCAGGACTGCCATGTTATGTTGGAAAACAATCTTTACTACAAACTCCGTGTAGTTCACACTTCCGCCGCAAGAAGGCACTTGATGCGACCCTCAGGTATCAGTCTGGTGGGGTCGTACTGCCACGTGGAGCATCTTTGTATACGAGTGCTTCTCCCCTCTTCGTCGATTTTTGCGATGGCTGAAGCGAAGAAATAGCGTGCTTCCGTGAAATTCCGTTTTCTGTTGAGGAAAAGGCAGCCGAAACAGTTGCCATCCGTCAGACGGCTTACAAGGACGCTGTCATGAGCAAAACACAAATTTACGAGTGGTTTTCACGCCTTAGGAATGGTCAATTGTGACTTGAAGATGAACTTCGTCCAGGGCGACCGTCGATCTCCCGAACGAATAAAAACATGAAAATTCATCAACTGATGTTGGTGGACCGTCACCGAACAGTTGACGAACTTGTTGATATGACTGGTGTGTTCTGGAGTTCCTGCCAATGGATTTTGAGCGAGGAATTCCGAATGAAAAGCATTGCAGCAAAATTTGTGCTTCGCTTGCTCATGGAAGATCAAAAGCAGTCACGATTGAATGCATGTCGTGAACTGAAAGAACAGTTGGAAGTTGATCCTGACCTTCATCACTGGTGATGAAAGCTGGTGCTATGGAATTTGCAGATGTGGAATTGCCGAAGAAAAAACGACGGAGGCGTTAAAAGGCATCACTTCGCAAGTATTCCAGCACTGCTTCGAACAGTGGAAAACGCGTCTGGACCGATATAGTTCTTCAAATGGAGAATTGAAGGTGATAAAAGTGTAAACGTGTAAAACTAAATTAATAGGATAATATTGCGAAATTCCGGTATTTTGGTGGGGTACCCCCTCGTATTTAGTGACATTTGTAATTCTCCATTTTGGCGAAACATTGCAAAGTGTTGTTTACATTGCTTTTATCGATACACATTACCGAATCGCTAAGTCATTCAAATAATTTGGATGACGAAAACATAAATACTAATGACGAAGCGGACCCGGAAAGATCCGAAGTCGAGCTGTCTTAACTGGTGAGGCAACGGAAATTGCCGAAACTGATGCGTCAGAATTAGAATTCTCGATCGGCAGTTTTATAGATGTATGTATGTATGTAAGTATGTATGTATGTATAGATAGATAGCTAGATTGATAGATAGATAGACAGATAGATAGATAGATAGATAGATAGATAGATAGATAGATAGATAGATAGATAGATAGATAGATAGATAGATAGATAGATAGATAGATAGATAGATAGATAGATAGATGGATAGATAGACAGACAGGCAGATGCAGATGTATGTATTTACATATATATATATATATATATATATATATATATATATATAATATATATATATATATATATATATATCAGTCTCTCTTTTACAAAGCCGACGCCACCGTTCATTCTTTACTAACCAGTCCTAACCATTCATCATCTGCTATACGCCAGACTTCCATCGATTCCATAAGCGGATATCTCTAAAGTATACACCAGTGGGAGTTCGTCAGTCTTGATCTACGGACCACAAGTCTCTAAAACTATATATATTTCGAACGGGAATTTGGCAGCGCCACCTCTAGCCAAACAATTATTCTATGCTGATGAAGGGAAATAACCCGGAAATGGCGATACACAGATATTGTTTTGAGCTGAGTGGGGGTGCTAGATTACTTTGTTCGAAAATATAAGGACACAGATCGTGTTGTATAGCCAGCTGTTGATGATATCTCCTGGGGCTAAATTACAGCAACATTCGTCCTAAACCAGGACTGCCATGTTATGTTGGCAAAATAAATCTTTACCCCAAAGTACTGTTGCTAAATATCTCTCGTAGTGAAATTTACAAATAGTAATTTTCTAATGCACAGAAATGGTTTTCATGCTTCAAGAATGGGAAATTCGACCTCATGAATTCTCATAAAACAAATTTATCCACAAGGATCCACGCGAATCTACTAAAGATTTTGGTCCAGCATATGGGACTTCCTTATGATACCCATCACCTGTCACTTTCCCTCGATGCATTCATGCCACACACTCTGAAGGTGATAAATAAATTCCAGCGGTCCTCAGTCGTCGCCATTTTACTCGCTCCACCCTAAGCTACTCGTGGACAAAAATAGAGGTTTCTTGACCGCATCGTCACCAATGATAAAATGTTATATTTTTACGCCATATCAAGCACTTAATGGGATTCGGAAGGGCTAATCCATTACAAAAACAACTTAGGACTAGCTCTAAGCAATACTTTGTTTGAGTTAAAGCTATTTTGTGAGAAACAACAACCAGCTGTTGACCATTCTGAAAACTACATGAATTCATCTGTGAAAACAACTGGACGGTCAAAAGAGAGCTTTGCGTTCTGCAAATACATCGGCTAGACGCGGCAAACCAGCTGAAACGACCTGACCAGCGATGCAGCTTTCTTCTTCAACACAAAAATGCTCACCCCAATGTTGTTAATTTCACCACAAATGCTATTCAAGAACTCGGCTGGCAAGGCCCATAGCCCCCACCGCATCCCCAGGCCGTATTCTTCTTATATAGCGCTTTCAGACTTTTATTTTTTACAGTCGCTCTCCAACAGTCTGCGAGGCGTTTCGTTCTTCAAGTCAAGACTCGGTGATTCTTTCATCAAGGCATTGACCAGCCAACGGAACATCGGCAAAATGTTGCAAATAATGAAGAAGAAGAATATATTTTTGACTGATTTATTAAAATCGTTGATGAAAAATAAGAATTAAAATAAATGCGGGAAAAAGAAAAAGAACGAATTTATCTGGCAACTCAATATAAAAACGATGATAGGTTTAGAAAACAGTGAGTTGTTTTCTAGTGTTCCTATCTAAGCTCCATTTGTAATTTATTATACTGAAGCTGTAGTTGTAACTTAGATGATGTGCTGTTATTTACCTATTATGTTATTCCTGTCATTCAGGCTGATTTTATAATATAAGTCTAATTCTGTTGTAATTTTCTCTTTCATTATTCTGTATTTGTATCTTATCAGTTTATTATTTTCCTTCCTCGGCACTTGTCTTGTTGGTTATTTTCTAATTCCCTGATTTGTGTGTCTTAATTTATCTTACTGTTTCTATTTACATTATTTTGTCATTTCTTAGAGCAGCTTTTTACACATTTGTCTAATCCTTAACTAATTTTGTTGTTATCACAGATGAATTCATGTAGTTTTCAGAATGATCAACAGTTGGATGTTGTTTCTGATAAAATAGCTTTAACTCAACCATATAAAAGTAGATTATTGCTTAGAGCTAGTCCTAAGTATTTAAAACAACTGCTAAGTTTGATCAGTAAATTTATAAATGGAATCAAACTTAGATAGGAGAGGAGATGAGAGAAGTCGCCTCCCTTTAAAAATCTCCTCTTCTTATTGAAGAAGAAAAACGTTGAGTTGACGGGGTTGTTGACGCACCGGACAAAATACTCAGCGGCATTTCTTCTGATTTTTTACGTTCTGGGTTCAAATCCCGCTGAGGTCGAATTTGTTTTTCATCCTTTTCGGGTCAATAAAATAAGTACCAGTTGAGCATTCGGGTCAACATAATCGGTTTATCCCCTCCCCTAAAGTTTCGGTCCTTGTGCCGAATTTTGAAACCATTTAAAACTCATTTATTTTTTTCACCTCCGGACCTTTCTGTTCCCTATTTTATTCTCCTGGACCCTCATACCCGTTCAGTGTTTAACACATCCTACTATATTTTTATAACTAAATATTACTAGGAATTATACAAAAGGATTGTAGACATGTTTTGCGTGCTGTTTGCAGAAGTAGTGGTCAAGAGCGCGGGCTACTAACCTCAAGATTCCGAGTTCGATTCCAGCCAGTTACCTGAATAATAATAATAATAATAATAATAATAATAATAATAATAATAATAATAATAATAAAAATAATACCAACAGCAACAACATCGAAAAATACCTTAGGAATGAGATCCCAGGAACCCAGGTTCAAAATTTTCCCAAGACACCTGATGAAGGCTGGAGGGTATATCAGCCGAAACGTTAACAACAAACATGATGAGGACAAATATCCATCAAATGTAAATAATGTAAATAATGAACAAATTTAAACAACAAATTTTAACGACAGAAACTTATATGGACCCCACAAGCGAAGCACTGGTCTCAGTGATGTTTCTATTCTCACATGGTGGGGGCGCAATGGCCCAGTGGTTAGGGCAGCGGACTCGCGGTCATAGGATCGCGGTTTCGATTCCCAGACCGGGCGTTGTGAGTGTTTATTGAGCGAAAACACCTAAAGCTCCACGAGGCACCGGCAGGGGATGGTGGTGATCCCTGCTGTACTCTTTCACCACAACTTTCTCTCACTCTTACTTCCTGTTTTTGTTGTACCTGTATTTCAAAGGGCCGGCCTTGTCACTCTCTGTGTCACGCTGAATATCCCCGAGAACTACGTTAAAGGTACACGTGTCTGTGGAGTGCTCAGCCACTTACACGTTAATTTCACGAGCAGGCTGTTGATTCGGATCAACCGGAACCCTCGTCGTCGTAACCGACGGAGTGCTTCTAAAAAAAAAAAAAATTCTCACATGATGTGGAGATTCATTATCCTATGACATGGACGCAGCGTGGGTGCTTTCTTTATGTTTACTGTCTCTCGTATCTTTGAGTATAGCCGGCAGTCATAAAATTTTCACTGATTGATCTATGCCATTAGAATGACATAGATTGTCTTCAATAACTATTTATATGGAGATAATCGATCTCTTTTGCGGAACCAACATTGATTGTAAACTGGTGGAGGGGGACAAATATATATTTCTTTACTACCCACAAGGGGCTAAACACAGAGGGGACAAACAAGGACAGACAAAGGGATTAAGTCGACTACATCGACCCCAGTGCGTAACTGGTACTTAATTTATCGACCCCGAAAGGATGAAAGGCAAAGTCGACCTCGGCGGATTTGAACTCGGAACGTAACGACAGACGAAATACGGCTACAAATTTCGCCCGGCGTGCTAACGTTTCTACCAGCTCGCCGGGGGGACAAATATAAACACATAGACACACACACACACATACGCATGCACACAGATTGGACGGGTTTCTTTCAGTTTCCGTCTACCAAATTCACTCACAAGACTTTGGTCGGCTCAAGTCTATAGAATAAGACACTTGCCCAAGTGGAACTGAACCCGGAACCATGTGGTTGAGAAGCCAACTTCTTACCACACAGCCATGCCTGCATTTGTGTTAATTCTTCATCTAAAGAATCTAGTTTTGTTTCTACCAGTGACTCCCAAAAATATTTTAAATAATTCATACGGGACTATCTGCGTGTATGATACTGTAGCCATACTTAGCAGTATTACACACATATTGTACCCTACTGTTAAGCGCTTAGCGGAGGTACAATGGCCCAGTGGTCAGGGCAGCAGACTCGCGGTCATGGGATCGCGGTTTCGATTCCCATACTGAGCGTTGCGAGTGCTTACTGAGCAAAAACACCTAAAGCTCCACAGGGCTCCGGCAGCGGGGGGGAGGGGCAAGCCCTGCTGTACTCTTACTCTTTCACCACAACTTTCTCTCACTCTTTCTTCCTGTTTCTGTCGTATCTGTATTTCAAAGGGCCAGTTTTGTCACACTCTGTGTCACGCTGAATCTCCCCAAGAACTACGTTTAAGGTAAATGTGCTTGTGGAGTGCTCAGCCACTTGCAAGTTAATTTCACGAGCAGGCTGTTCCGTTGATCGGGTCAACAGGAATCCTCGTCGTCGCAACCGACGGAGTGCCACGACGTTATACGCTTACCTACTGTACCCTACTGATATACATTCACATAACACACACATAATACTTTCAGAACATGAGCAGTACCGTCCTTAGCCATGGCTCCTCTGAGTTGTTGCCCTGCAGCCTCACGCCTACCAAATCCACCCAGTAGGTTTTGCTCAGCCCGAGGCTAGAGAAGACATTTACCCAAAGTGCCACGCAGTGGGACTGAACCCGGAACCGTGTAGTTGGAAAGCAAGCTTTTAATCGCACAGCCTCGCCCGCGCCAATGATAAGATAAAATACCAGTCATGTACTTGGGTCAACGTAATCAACTAAAGTTCTCATCACTCAGATTTTCTGCTCTTGTGTTTGAAGTAGAGACCGTTATTTCAGTTCAAATTTCCGTCATTGTTGATTCTCCTCATCTTGTTCTGGTTTCTGTTCCTTTGTTTATCGATGTTCGTTTGGTTGATGTTAAAGTTTTTCTTTTTTTATTCTTATTCCGTCAGAAGGCGGTGAGCTGGCAGAATCGTTAGCACGCCGAGCGAAATGCTCAGCGGTATTTCGTCTGCGTTACGTTGTGAGTTCAAATTCCGCCGAGGTCGACTTTGCCTTTCATACTTTCGGGGTCGATTAAATAAGTACCAATTTCGCACTGGGGTCGATGTAATCGACTTAATCCCTTTGTCTGTCCTTGTTTGTCTCCTCTATGTTTAGCCCCTTGTGGGCAATAAAGAAATATATATTTTATATTTCCGATATATCATTTTGCGAGTGATTATCTCACTTTGATACATTTTATTATTTGTTTTATTTATCTTTTACTTATGCTTACAATAATCTTGTTTATTATTTCTTATAAATCTCTGTACATTCGTTCCTGTGTTTGGACTTAGATTTTTTATTTTCCATCTTCGTTTTTCATATTCCCAGATCTCGTAACTCCCTTCAATGCATCTTAGGCCCTCGGGAAAACCAATGCACTGGGCCCTATACTATTTAATTACGGACAACGACATATCATTTGTGGATCAGAACCGGGACCCTGAAGCTGCGGGGCAACAACTCAGAGGAGCCCATGGCTAAGGGCGGTACTCTCTTTTACTCTTTTACTCTTTTACTTGTTTCAGTCATTTAACTGCGGCCATGCTGGAGCACCACCTTTAGTCGAGCAAATCGACCCCGGGACTTATTTTTTGTAAGCCCAGTACTTATTCTATCGGTCTCTTTTGCCGAACCGTTAGGTGACGGGGACGTAAACATACCAGCATCGGTTGTCAAGCAATGCTAGGGGGACAAACACAGACACACAAACATATACACACACTTATATATATATATACATATATACGACGGGCTTCTTTCAGTTTCCGTCTACCAAATCCACTCACAAGGCTTTGGTCGGCCCGGGGCTATAGCAGAAGACACTTGCTCAAGATACCACGCAGTGGGACTGAACCTGGAACCATGTGGTTGGTTAGCAAGCTACTTACCACACAGCCACTCCTGCGCCAACGGTACTGATCATGTTCTCAAAGAATAACGTATATATTATGTCGATGTATAACAGTAGGGTACAGTAGGTAAGCGTATAACAGTCGGGTACAGTAGGTAAGCGTATAACAGTCGGGTACAATATGTGTGTAATACTGCTAAGTATAGCAACAGTGTTATACACGTACATAGTTCTCTCTGAATTATTTTAAATATTTCTGAGAGTCGCTGGCGGAAACAAAACTAGATTCTTTAGATGAAGAATTAATGTAGATGCAGGCGTGGCTGTGTGGTAAGAAGATGGCTTCTCAACCACATGGTTCCGGGTTCAATTCCACTGCATAGCACCTTGGGCAAGTGTCTTCTATTACGACTTCAGGCCAACCAATGCCTTGTGAGTGGATTTGGTAGACGGAAACTGAAAGAAGCCCGTCCAGTGTGTGCGTGTGTGCGTTTATATATCAGTGTTTGTCTCCCACCACCACCACTTTACAACCGGTGTTGGTTCCGCAAAAGAGACCGATAAAATAAGTACCATGTTCAGAAAATAAATAGCTACTGGGGTCGAGTCATTCGACTAAAACTTCTTCCAGGCGTTGCTCCAGCATGGCCGCAGGCTACTGACT
>NW_021832407.1:15000-17500 GCF_006345805.1 Octopus sinensis | reverse complement strand
TGTGTGTCTGTATGTCTGTGTGTATAATACAAAAAAATATGCAGAGAGAAAATTATATCTTCATTATAGATCTTATCTTATGAAGCCGACGATTGTTTCTGTGTAGATTTCTAATTCTCATAATGTAGAATTCTTATGTTTGTTTGTTTTTTTAATTTCATCATCCAGTGACGTCACGAATAGTTGAATACCAAAATGGCGTTTCTTAAATATGCTTATTTTCTATTCTATTCTTATAAAACATTTTCGTTATGCAATGACGTCACCATTAGTCGAATGAAAGAATGTCTTAGGTTGACTGCGATTAAGGCGTCCTTTCTGTTTGCGTTTATAAAACAGTAATTTTCCAGACGCTCCATTTGAAGATCACGAATTATGGATAGCCTTGATAACATTGTATTAAGATATTTTCGAGATATCAATATTAAATTTAAAGATATTTTCTATATGTATATTTAATTACCATATATATATAGAAAATAATATATAATGATTAATAATAATAATAATAATAATAATAATAATAATAATAATAATAATAATAATAATAATAATAATAATAATAATAATAATAATAATAATGATGATGATGATGATGATGATGATGATAATAATAATAATAATAATTAATAATTTGGCCGGCTACGGGGATGAGTCAAAAAGTAATGCCATTTTATTTAGGACAGGTATAATTACCAAAACAGGTACATGTATCATGCATGAAAATGAAGCTGGTCCTCTGTGAATCACATCCCTACTTCTCAACATAGTCACCATTTCTCTCATCCACCTTTGGATGAGAGCATGTATTCCTGCCCTGTAAAATTCCGTTGACTGTTCTTTGAGCCACTTCTTCACTACAGTTTTCACTGCCTTGTGGCGCTGAAGAGATGATAGTCCAGTGACGAGGAAATGAAAACTGTAGTGAAGAAATGGCTCAAAGAACAGTCAACATAATTTTACGGCTCTGAAGCCTACATTGAGACGCTGACGGGGCCCAGAGTAAGAATCTAACGAATCAGACCCAACTTTCAAATCGACAATGTCCTACTAGACCACACACAAGCATCAGGACAAACGAGACTATCGCCTCATTCGGGTGGACAACTTTACCGCATCCTCCATACTCACCAGATTTAGCGCCTTCAGAGTATCATCTCTTCGGCCCCATGAAAGAGGGTTTGAGAGGCAAACATTATTCCAGTGACGAGGAAGTGAAAACTGTAGTGAAGAAGTGGCACAAACAACAGTCAACATAATTTTGCGGGGCAGGGATACACGCTCTCATTCGAAGGTGGAACATTGCTATTGAGAGAAACGGTGACTATGTTGAGAAGTAGGGATGTGATCCACAGAGGACCAGCTTCATTTTGATGTATGATACATGTTCTTGTGTTGGTAATTATACCTGTCCTAAACAAAATGGACTCACCCCCGTATATATACCAGCATAGCTGGTATATATTTTTTGTACCCTAAATTCTTAACGTGTGTCTGTATATATATATATATATATATATATATATATATATATATATATATATATATATTAATGCAATAGAAATAATTGTTTGCTTTATAAGTTGAGATCTGCAATAAAGATATATAATTGTTTCCATAGGTATCTTTTCTTGTTAAATGCTCTGAATTTTTCGAAATTATGCAATCGGATATTTGAATTTACCTGTCATGTATAAGAATCTACCTGGGATATGCATGCTACTTACATTTACTATTATCTGATTGTTGAACATCTATTACGAAATTCTTTTAATACTGAGCGCTTTATCGGTATCTACCAAGATTTTAAAATCCATTTTATTTTTTTTTCTTCTATGTATGTATGTATTATATATATATATATATATATATAATATATATATATAGAGAGAGAGAGAGAGAGAGAGAGAGAGAGGAGAGAGAGAGAGAGAGATAGATAGATAGATAGATAGATAGATAGATAGATAGATAGATACTCTCCTGTCAACTTTTTCGTGATAAAAGATCCTGTCCGAAACGTCGGATTTCTCAGCACACCACGTTCCTGTTGGTTTGACTATATAATAGAAATTTTTCGAGCAGTTGTGACTGGAATAAGATCGAACGTGAGTGTAAATTCTGTGTATGTGTGTGTGTGTGTGTGTGTGTGTATGTTTGCATATATATATATATATATATATTTGTGTGTGTATATGTGCATGCGTGTGCATTCATACACAAATGTACAGATATATATATATATATATTTATATTTAAAATAATAGTTATCGCCATACTAATATGGCATTCTTATAAAAATAAGAAAAAAGCTGTCCGCTTATTAGCTCCATGAGGCCATCGCCTTAAGTTAGCTATTTGATACACAAACTGTATCCATATAACCTTCGAACTAGGTAAATAAAACCATCGAACAGAGATTGTCGGAAGCGACACCTACTGGCTGGCTACGCTGCATTGAAAAGGGGCAATACTCCGAAACGCGTCTGTAGCTGCCGGTCAA
>NW_021832407.1:0-10000 GCF_006345805.1 Octopus sinensis | reverse complement strand
GTAGTATGTTATGGCAGCAGAACGAAAAACGGTGACCCTACCAGCAATTGAATGGCATTGAAAACATTTTGACGATAGATTGATTGATTAATGGAATGATCAGTCAAAAAATTGGTTTGTTTATTCGTTAAATTTTTTAACCAATTGACAAATAAATAATAAAGAAGTGCAATGGAGCCAATGCATGTTTTTATTATTGGCATAATGATCCACCCAAAATACAATGAAATATTTTAAAGTGTATCTCTTTAAATATTCTATAGAATTTAGAGCCAGCGCAGAAAGTTATGATGTTCGTATATAAATACTTCTCTGTAAACAATGCGATCAAAGCTAGAAAATAGGTAATGGTGTTTATACATGTTTCGGGAGTTATCGTTCCTTGTTCCGCACCAAATCTACCCTAGCAGCAATTAATATGGACGTACCAATCACCAAGAATGTGTTTAATATGTAAATTGGTCCATGTAAAAACATTACACCACTAAACTTGGTGGCTGTTTAAGCAACATATTCATAAAAAGTCAATCGGTTGGATTCGGTTCTGTAGAAGAAACAAGGAATCATGATAGATACATGTACAACCATTACCTATGTTTCGATCTTCAATCGCATTCTTTACATTGACGTATTCATATACTAAACGTGGTAACTTTCAGTGCAGGCTTTAAATTCTGATCTTTCTTGATTTCTGAAAAACCAATTCTGACCTCAACCGGTTTACTACAGTGATTGCTTTATATACACATTTGTTGTGCACAGGTAGCATGTTTTTCTTAATAACATTTTTAAAAATACATGATTGCTCTCAATTTTCCGCTTTTAATTGTGAAAATAACTTTTCTACAGAACAACTTTTCGATGTCAGACATAAGAACAATCGCATTATTCTTTATGTATTTGGGAAACTAAATGAATCTTGCCTCTGAAGATGTCTTGATACAGATCTTTCGAATAATTTTATCCTTTTTTAATTAATTTTTTTTACAATAAGCAGGGAAACGTCTTACTTAACCCGCAAAGTTAATAGAAATATTCTTTATTATTTGAATATTCTTTCTTCTGTGACACTAAAATACTTAAATCAACTAAAACTGAAACTGTGTGGCACCACTGTCGACAGTTGCTCTTCTACTCAATTATACTTCAAAGACCTCCATTATAGGAATGAAGAAATTAAGTGGAATTGTGTCTCTTAGAGAAAAACTCATTAGCATTGGACGGATATCGATCGTTAGATGGTTTGTATTGTTGTTTTTGGATATTTTGCCCACCTTTTCCCCCTTTATAGTTTTGCAGACATATATATATATCAAGGAACCTGGATTTTAAAGTGGCTCTCCGTCGGTTACAACGACGAGCATTCCAGTTAATTTTGATCAATGGAACAGCTTGCTTGTGAAATTAACGTGCAAGTGGCTGAGTATTCCACAGACACGTGTGCCCTTCACAGAATGTGACAAGAGTGACCCTTTGAAATACAGCTGCAACTCATTTTCTCCAGCTGAGTGGACAGGAGCAAAGTCAAGTAAGTATCTTGCTCAATGTATAACCAACGGCCGGGTATCGAACTCACAGTCTTACAGTTGTGAGCCGAATACCCGAACCACTAAACTACACTCCTTCACAATTTAGATTCAGCTTCATGTTTAACACCACTACATGTTTGATATCCTTTCATGTTTAATACCACCTTGTTTAATACCCTTTCTACGGGAAGTACAAGGCTTCAAATTTTGCGGGAAGAGTCTAGTCGATTACATCGACCCAAGTATGTAACTAGTACTTAATTTATCGACCCCGAAATGATGAAAGGCAAAGTCAACCTCGGCGGAATTTGAACTCAGAATGTAACGGTAGACGAAATACCTATTTCTTTATTACTCACAAGGGGCTAAACACAGAGGGGACAAAGAAGGACAGACAAACGGATTAAGTCGATTATATCGACCCCAGTGCGTAACGGGTACTTAATTTAATCGACCACGAAAGGATGAAAGGTAAAGTCGACCTCGGCGGAATTTGAACTCAAAACGTAACGGCAGACGAAATACCGCTAAGCATTTCGCGCCCGGCATGCTAACGATTCTGCCAGCTCACCGCATCCATCTTGTTGAATATCAAGACAAGAAACCTATGTATACCGTCTCGTACATGAGGTAAGTGCAATCGGTGAATCCTAAAGAACCTGACCGATTATGTGGAATTCTGATGGAAGCGGTTGCTTCCGTAAGTCCAGCATAAAAAACTCTGCCCCTTCTCTTTTTCTCCGAAAATGACACCAGCTGGTGTCATATTCTTTTTGTGTCCAGCAGAAGAGGTGGCAAGCATCATCTACTACCATTGTTGTTCTCATTAACAAGATGACCCAGTACCTGTATAATTTGCGTGAGTTACACCACGACATTATTGAGTTTACAGGACGAAAGCAAATTGCATTTCTTGGAAAACACTCAAATAGTTGATAGCATCTTAACAGCAGCTCAGCCAAAAAGATTTGCTCTGCAGTTCCTTAAACATCAGCAGAAAGTTCGCCTCACGATTGTCGGACATAGCCCAGGGCCCAAATTCAATGTTTTTAATACCAAAGAACTGGAAACGTGTCGAACACCCTGCTGTATGATCAGACTTTATTCTTTTCTTCTCTTTTTTTTCGTATCATATATTTTCCTTATAGGCGCAGGAGTGGCTGTGTGGTAAGTGGCTTGCTTAACAACCAAATGGTTCCGGGTTCAGTCCCACCGCGTGGCACCTTGGGCAAGTGTCTTCTACTATAGTCTCGGGCCGACCAAAGCCTTGTGAGTGGATTTGATAGACAGAAACTGAAAGAAGCCCGTCGTATATATACATATATATATATATATATATATATATATATATATATACATACATATATATATATATATACATTTATATATAGAGTGGTTGTATACTGTCAACATAACGTGACAGTCCCGTGCATGTATATGTTTGTGTGTCTGTGTTTGTCCTCCCCCACCATCGCTTGAGAATTGATATTGACGTGTTTACATCCCTGTAACTTAGCGGTTCAGCAAAAGAGTTCGATGGAATAATACTAGGCTTACAAATAAGTCCAGGATCGATTTGTTCAACTAAAAGCGATGCTCCACCACGGCCGCAGTCGAATGACTGAAACAAGTAAAATAATAAATATATATATATATAGATAGAGAGAGAGAGAGAGAGAGAGAGAGTGAGTGAGTGAGAGAGAGAGAGAGAGAGATAGAGAGATAGATAGATAGATAGATAGATAGATAGATAGATAGATAGATAGATAGACATACATATACCCATGATTATCTGCATGCATATGCACATATATACATACATATGTACTACGTACGTACATACATACATACATAAAAACATACATACACACAATATACATAGATGCATAAAAACATATATACATATATATATATATACATATATACATACATGCATACCATACCCTGTGAACGATCGACAAAACCAATTTTTAGGAGCGTTCTTGAGCTGTAGTATGTGATGTGTGTTTATATGTATGCTGGTGTGTATCTATGTATGTATAGTTTGTGTAAGCTTCTGCAGTATATGCGTACGTGTTAATTTGTGTTTATGTAAAGAGCTACACACACACACGCACTTACATATTCACACACACAACTACATATGTGTGTGTGTGTGTATATATAATATATATATTCACGCACATATATACACACACAAACATACACAAATATACATGTATACCCACACACAAACACATACATATATATATATGTATATATATGTATATATATGTATATATATATATAATATATATATATATATACATACATATATATATATATATACATTTATATATAGAGTGGTTGTATACTGTCAACATAACGTGACAGTCCCGTGCATGTATATGTTTGTGTGTCTGTGTTTGTCCTCCCCCACCATCGCTTGAGAATTGATATTGACGTGTTTACATCCCTGTAACTTAGCGGTTCAGCAAAAGAGTTCGATGGAATAATACTAGGCTTACAAATAAGTCCCAGGATCGATTTGTTCAACTAAAAGCGATGCTCCACCACGGCCGCAGTCGAATGACTGAAACAAGTAAAATAATAAATATATATATATATATATAGAGAGAGAGAGAGAGAGAGAGAGAGAGAGTGAGTGAGTGAGAGAGAGAGAGAGAGAGATAGAGAGATAGATAGATAGATAGATAGATAGATAGATAGATAGATAGATAGATAGATAGATAGATAGATAGATAGATAGACATACATATACCCATGATTATCTGCATGCATATGCACATATATACATACATATGTACTACGTACGTACATACATACATACATAAAAACATACATACACACATATATACATAGATGCATAAAAACATATATACATATATACATACATGCATACCCATACCCTGTGAACGATCGACAAAACCAATTTTTAGGAAGCGTTCTTGAGCTGTAGTATGTGATGTGTGTTTATATGTATGCTGGGTGTGTATCTATGTATGTATAGTTTGTGTAAGCTTCTGCAGTATATGCGTACGTGTTAATTTGTGTTTATGTAAAGAGCTACACACACACACGCACTTACATATTCACACACACAACTACATATGTGTGTGTGTGTGTATATATATATATATATTCACGCACATATATACACACACAAACATACACAAATATACATGTATACCCACACACAAACACATACATATATATATATGTATATATATGTATATATATGTATATATATGTATATATATATATATATATATTAATACGCATATATACACACACACAAACATGCACATAAACACAGTTATATGCGCTCACACACACACTTATATATATATACCCACTTACATACGCTCACACGCACAAACATATATATACACGCTTATATACATTCACACGCACACACACACATATACACACACAAACACAGACACATATACACACGCATACACTTACATACACACACATATACACACACACAAGCACACACACATACATTTACATAAACATACACACACCCACACATTTATACGCACACACAAGCACACACATATATGTGTATTTATATATTGATGCAAATATATATACACACACTCTTATATATAAGCACACACAAGCATGCACACACACACACACACGCTACTCTTTTACTCGTTTGTTTACCCAAAGGTATTCGCGTGTTTCTGCGCTCGCGCGTGAGAAGTGTGTGCGTATGTGCTTTCTGTATGTGTATGTGAGTCCATATAAGCGTTAGTATGTGTGTGTGTGCGTGCGTCAGCGGGTGAGCGGGTGGGCATGCGAGTACGTGTGCGTGTTGGTATGTATGCTTTTATATTGGAGGTAATTTATATCAACATTAGAAGCCAAACAAGTAAACAGGCTTTAAAAGCCAATGGTGGTCCGCAAAAGTGGAGGGGAAGGGTTAGAGAGACAGAGACAGAGAGACAGGGAGAGAGGAGGGAGAAGTTGGGGTGGAGGAGGTGATGCTAAATTCCCTTGGTAACACAAATAAGTGTCCTGAGAAATTCCACCAATTTAGGGTCCACAGAACAGAAAACCCTTCTATTTTTCTGTCTAACGATATCTAAACAATTCCACAACGCCACTCTGTCCTCCGCCAACTGATGGCTGACCACACATCTTCACTCGTCACTCTGACCCCGAAAAACACACACAGAGATTAGGGGTTCGGCCTTTTCACCCACATTCCACTGAAACCACGCCATTTTCACACTACCCCCTCCTCACACCACTCCGCCGCTCTCCCTCCACTCCACTCCTCCTCATCCTTCTACTCCACTTTATGTCAAACATAGTTTTCTCTTTAGCGTTTGTTTTCTCTTCATTTCATCTTTCAATTTAACTTTCCATTTACAAACTCACTGTTTATCATCCCCTCTAACACACTCACAAAACACACACATAAATATATACACGTACACACACATTTATATATATATATATATATAATATATATATATATAATATATATATATATTATATATACACGCATACACGCATACATTCAGAAATACAGGCGAATACTCGCGTTTCACATATACAAGACGCATGCATGCGCACTTAGAAGCAGGAACTTACACACACGTGTGTATTTATATGTGTGTAAATACACACTCATGCATATACTTGTGTACATATGGGGAACATACACACACACATACACACGCGCGCGCAAACGTAAACGCACAAATAACCATACTCATTAATTCACATTATACCAATACAAAGTGTATATACATATATATATATATATATATATATACATTCGTTGCTTTCTTCCAAGGAATCTAATGCTCTTAGCTAAGTTTTTCCTTAGAGCTGGCCAGATTGGAGCAATCTCAAGAACAGTCAAGAATAATCTGGTCCTTTGTTTTCTTTGTATCGTCTATCTGGATGTTTTGTTGTCCCTTTTTGTATCACCTAACTGTCCGGATGTTTTGCGTGTTCTTGTCCCATTTTGTACTTTTCATATATATATATACATACATAAACACACGCACATATGCACACACACGCAGACAGCACGATGTTCAAAAAGTCTCTCCGCAGTGAATTTTTTCATCCTGATTCTCCAAGATTCAGACTCTCCAAGATGTATTTCAAAACATGTGTAGAAGAGTCAATTTATGTATTGAAAATGAAGAACGATACCTCTTATAAAGTTTGTTAAAGTCTTGTAAAGACTAATATATTCTCTTGTAGTCTTATACCATCTTATGAATATTCATTTTGCAATAAAACACTTACTGCGGAAAGAATTTGAACTCACAACATAAAGACGGGACGATATGCTGCTAAGCATTTTGTTGGACCCGCTAACGATTCTGGCAACGATACAGTCGGGGGAGGTTATGAAGCAGATAGAAGAGACGAGTTATATGTACTTGGGGATTTGGGAAATGGATGAATTGATGGAGAAAGAAATGACAGAAATGACAGACTGAGACTGATCCTTAAGTCGAAATTAAATGGACGGAATAAGATCAAAGCTATCAATACCTGGGTGGTTTCACTCCTTAGATATGGAGCAGAGGTAATCGCATGGACAGTAGACGAACTATACAGCTTAGACAGAAAGACAAGGAAGTTGCTAACTAGATATGGGTCACTCCACCCAAAAAGTGACACAGACAGACTGTATGTACCAAGAAAAAGAGGGGGAAGAGGACTTATTGGATGCGAACACAGCATTAGAGCAGGAGAAAACAACATAGCATGGTATGTAAAAAATGCCACAGAACCACTATTATTAGAAGTAGAAAGGTCAGGCTTAAGTAAGATGAAAGATTGCACAAATAAAGCACTATACAAGAAATAGAAAACAAATGAAACTGAAAATAGGTGGGTAAAGAAAAGAATGCATGATTAATTTCATAGGGATGTTGAAGATAAGACAGACAGAGAAGAAATATGGCTGTGGATGATTAAAAGTGATTTAAAACCGGAAACGGAGGCTCTAATCTGTGCTGCCCCAAAGCAAGCACTAAGAACAAACAACATAAAATACAAAATAGACAACACAGCAGAAAGTGATGTGCAGAATCTGTGAACAAAACGGTGAACCCGTGTGGCATATTACCAGCCAATGTATGCTAGTAGCCCAGAAGGAATATAAGAGACATCACGACAATATAGCCTGGCTTGTCCATTGGACACTTTGCAACGAGTATGGACTTGACAGAGCAAAAAAGTGGTATGACCACAAACCTGAAGGCATTTTCGAATATAGAAATGCAAAGATCCTATGGGATTTTATGATTCAGTGCGACCATGAGATAGAGAATAGGAAGCCAGACATAGTCTTAATTGAGAAAGAAAACAAACTATGCTGGATCATAGATATAGCATACCCAGCTGACAACAAGGTATGCGATAAGGAAGAAAGAAAAGTCTAGAGATATGACAGGTTAGCTTGGGAAGTTAAGCAGTTGTGGTCGATGAAAAAAGTGGTAGTAGTACCAGTAATTGTTGGAGCCATGGGAACAGTGAGTAAATATCTCGAGAATTACGTGGGACAAATAGGGGCTGCAATAAGTGTGGGGCACTTGCAGAAAACAGCACTGCTTGGAATCGCTCGAATACTCCGGAAGGTGCTCGAAAAATAAGAGGTGTTACTTTAGTTCACTGGTAGTGAACAGCTGACACCGTAGTACATCTCCAGCGTTAGAAGCTGTGCAAAGGTAATGACAATAATAATAATAACCCTTTCTACTAAAAGAACAAGCCTGAAATTTTGGGGGGAGGGGAATAGTTGATTACATTGACCCTAGTGTTCAACTGGTAATTAATTTACCTACCCCGAAAGGATTAAAGGTAAAATTGACCTCGGCGGAATTTGAACTCTGAAAGTAGCGACGGGCGAAATACCTATTTCTTTACTACCCACAAGGGGCTAAACACAGAGATGACAAACAAGGACAGACAAACGCATTAAGTCGAATATATCGACCCCAGTGCTTAACTGGTATTTAATTTACCGACCCTGAAAGAATGAAAGACATATTCGACCTCGGCGGAATTTGAACTCTGAACGTAGCGACGTGCGAAATACCGTTAAGCCTTTCGTCCAGAGTGCTAAAATTTCTGCCAGCTCACCGCCTAATAATATAATGTAATTATATAATAATAATATAATAAAACAATAATAATAATAATAATAATATAATACTAATAATAATAATAATAATATCATAATAATAATAATAATATAATAATAACACAACAACAACAACAACAGCAGCAGTAGCAGCAACAAGCCTTATCTATTTCATGACGAAATGCGGCTCTTCCAAAAACCAGGGACCCTCATCCCTCTCCTTCGATTTACTAATCCCCGTTTTATATGCGAGGGATTAAGATAAGCTGCTTCAGGATAGAGTATGTTCTCTCTCTGTCGTCTCGTTCTCACTTGCAGGCATTAGTCTGGACAGATGACCTGTCTCTATGAAACCATAACTGACCAATGATGGACGGGTTTAATTGACAGAATTAAAAACATCATCAAAGACGGATTCCTTGCTTCTGTAAATTGGTAAACAGATAATCTTGTAACACTCCGACTTGTCTATCATCGAGTAATTAGAGGAACAGGAGCAGGGGGAAGGGTGGGGTGGGTGGGGTGGAGGAGGTGAGGAGAGGCTGGCGGGGAAGAAGGCGACGAAGAAAACTAGTAGTAGTAGTAGTAGTAGTAGAGAGAGGAGGAAGGGATGTAGGCGGGAGAAAGATTGAGGAAGAAAGGCAATGTCTGTGAGAGATGTCAAAACATCAGGAATGATGGTAACATGATCGTGGTTTCGGTGTGGTGGTGGTGGTGGTGGTGGTGGTGGTTAGTGGGTAATAGCGGTAGTAGTGCTTGTATAGTGATGGTGGCTGTGGTAGTGGAAGTGGTGGTGGTGGTGGTGGTGGCGGTGGTGGTGAACGTGAAAGTGGTGTTAGCGATGGTGGCGGCGGCGGTCATTGTATGATGGCGATTATGGTGGTGATAGCGATGGTGGAGGTTGTGTTGGTGTTGTTGTTGTTGTTGTTGTTGGTGGTGGTGGTGGTGGTGATGGTGGTGGTGGTGGTGGTGGTGATGGTGGTGGTAGTGGTGGTGGTGGTGTTGGTGATGGTGGTGGTGATGGTAGTGGTGGTGGTGGTGGTGGTGATGGTGGTCGTTGTGGTGGTGGTGGTGGTGGTGATGGTGGTGGTAGTGGTGGTGGTGGTAGTGGTGGCGGGGATGGTGGTCATTGCATGATAGCGATGGTGGTTGTGGTGGTGGTAAGGTGACGGTCATTATATGATGGCGGTTGTGGTGATAGCGATGGTGGTGGTGGTGGTGATGGTGGTGGTGGTGGTGGTGGTGGTGGTGGTGGTGGTGGTGGTGGTGGTGTGGTTGCGGTGGTCTGGCTCCGTTCCTGAATCCGTTCCTTCTCGCACATTCTCTATAACTTCCATTCCCA
>NW_021832406.1:50000-61254 GCF_006345805.1 Octopus sinensis | reverse complement strand
TAAAAGTTACTGAGTAATTCTGCAGCTCAATGTTTAATTGTTTTTATATATAACTTTAACTTAATATAAAAACGCATGCCATATACACGTTCGAATCTCTTGGAACATATTAAGAAGGAATGTGTGACATAGTTGTTGTTGATGTTGTTGTTGTTGTTGTTGATGCTGTCGTTGTTGTTTGTGCGTGGTGTGTGTGTGTGTGTGTGTGTTTGTTTGTGTGTGTGTGTGTGTGTGTGCGCGTGTATGTAACGATACGTTGTTTAAAAACTGCAATCCATTTTTGATATATTCAATATATCCCTATCTTTCTATATTCCTTTAGGATGTCTAAATGCAGATAAACTAAAAACCATGTAATGAAGCAGTAAATAAGTATCGGGATGTAAGGAAGGAAACATAACCGTTCCTGCATAAGAAACTAAACAAAATCCCAATGGAATCATGAAACAAGATAATTTGGCTAAACCTATTTTTCTGTTCTATATTTAAGAGATGAGGAATTATTTTCATTATTTACTATTGACGGATATTTGTCCTCATCTTGTTTGTTGTTAACACAACGTTTCGGCTGATATACCCTCCAGCCCTCATCAGGTGTCTTGGGTTCTCATTCCTAAGGTATTTTTCGATGTTGTTATTAACCACTACGCCATATACCCACGAGCATATGGCTAAGTGGTGAAGAGCGGGGGCTACTAACCCCAAGGTTCCGAGTTCGATTCCAGGCAGTGACCTGAAGAAGAAGGAGAAGAAGAAGAAGAAGAAGAAGAAGAAGAAGAAGAAGAAGAAGAAGAAGAAGAAAAGAAGAAGAAGAAGAAGAAGAAGAAGAATAAGAAGAAGAGAAGAAGAAGAAAGAACGAAGAAGAAGAAGAAGAAGAAGAAGAAGAGAAGAAGAAGAAGAAGAAGAAGAAGAAGAGCAACAACAACAACAACAACAACATCGAAAAATACCTTAGGAATGAAATTCCAGGTTCGAAATTTCCCCAAGACATCTGATGAAGGCTGGAGGGTATATCAGCGGAAATGTTGTGTTACCAACAAACAAGATGAGGACAAATATACGTCAATTGTAAATAATATACCTATTTTTTTGTCTGAACGTACCGCCGAATGTGGGGAAGATTTTTTGTTATTACTAATGCCTCTACATTTTACAATTGACCATAAGTTCCGTCTGCTCTTTAACAGAAACAATGCAAAATTTATCTACAGAGACAAAAGAGATCAAAAGCATGCCATCAAGAAAATAATTAGCAAAGTAGCTTGTAATATACAGGCTTTAGTTATAAATATATTCAAATGTACTATACCAAAAATGTAAACATGTAATTTTTAAATTAAGAAATAATTTTAAAAAACTACCAATTCCATTGGAGCAACGAACATTTAATACTGTCCCAAATATACCATATGAACACATTCCGCAAGATACATAAAAGAAATACAACCTCTTATTTGATTCGTAAAAGAGAAAAATGTTAACATAAATATAGAATGGACATAATAGCTTTTGTGACACCTTAAGTAAATGTGTCTGAGATGTGTCCGTAATGTGTTGCAGGAAAATGTAGTATCATTACGCAAGATGCATGCCTACACAATGCGAAAAGTGAGATCCTATTCTAGTACAGGTTGTCAAATTCATTCATATTGAATGATTTTTCGGAGTTGCAAGCAAGACGAATATACTACAACAGCTTCATTAATAATAATGGACAAACCTGTAAGAACGATAACCGCATAATAATTGATAGACTAAATATGACTGATTATTACAAACTAGAGCGTAACATTTTGAATATGTAAATACGATTTCCATGCCTGAAATTCGAATAGCGAAAAAACCCTTTGTATTCATATGTACCAGTTTAAATAAGTGTTAACATATATTTTCTGTTTTTATGTGTGCATTTGAATATTTTATACATATATGTTAATTATGTGCCTGCATGGATACATACAATCATCACAGTCTGCATATTTCTGGGAGTGACTTCTCTCCGTCAAACTGTATATTATTTGGGATCATTTATCGTCTTGAAGAAGGTAACCTTTCCAATGTATATAAATGCTTTCCAGCATAAAAAAATATATATACCCCTCCTTTTAGGTGGGTAGGTAGGCAAGTAGGTAAGTAGGTAATTCGTTGGTAAGTATAAATTTGTTACGGGAAACTTCGCTAACCGCTACATGAACGGCAGATGATCAAGTGCTAATAGCGTATTCAGCTTCCAATAAACTTACATCTCTATCCCTTATACTGAATAAATCCTTCACTCCTTGATTGTGCCAATAATCTATCAATGTATCTTGCTGTCTCTGTACTTCTGTCATACAGGTCATTATATCAGTGACGTTTCTATCTCTTTATCTATATAACCCTCTATCTGCCTACTTTTCATCTGCCTGTCTTCCTATCCCTGTCTTCCTATCCATGTCTTCCTATCCATATATCAAACTATACGTCTACCGTCTATCTCTGAAATTCATCTACCTATCTATCATTCAATCTACATACCATCTTTCTATATGGCTTCTATCTGTGGATGTATCACTATATATCTATGTACCCATGTATCCATCCATTTAACGAACTACTTATCTTTCTATCTACTTATCTATCTTTATGGCTTTTTGTATGTATGCCTCTTTCTCGCTTTCTCTCTCTCTCTCACCTCTCTCTCTCATCTCTGTCTATCTCTCTCTTAATCACCCTCTCTCTCTCTCTCTCTCTCTCTCTCTCTCTTTCTATATATATATTATATATATATATATATATATATATATATATAATGTTCTTTTTACTTGTTTCAGTCATTTGACTGCAGCTATGCTGAAACACTGATTTTAGTCGAAGTAATCAACCCCAGGACTTATTCTTTGTAAGCCTAGTGCTTATGCTATCGGTATCTTTAGCCGAACCGCTAAGTTACGGGAACGTAAACATACTAACATCAGTTATCAAACGATGGTGGGGGGAACAAAGACACACAATTACTACATACATACATACATACATACATACATACATACATACATACATATATTTATATATGCATATATATGTATGTATGTATATATATACGATGGGTTTCTTTCAGTTTCCGTCAACCAAATCAACTCGCGAGTGTTTGGTCAGCCCGAGGCTATTGTAGAAGACACTTGCCCAAGGTGCCACGCAGTGAGACTGAACCCCGGACTATGTGCTTTGGAAGCAAGCTTCTTATTATACAGCCGCTCTTATGCCTGTATATAAAATAAGACGAAAAATAGAGAGGTAATTAATTAATTATTATTTAATTAAAAAATTGACAAGCATCCCTTTCAGCTGTTTCAATTCAGAACCCCCCCCCCCCCAGAAAATTAATTAATCAAATTAAAAATTATTTAAAAGTCGAATTATTTGAAAATCGAATCTCTTCAGCCATTTACTCAACATGAGGAAATTCAACACCTATTCTGTAATCTTTATCTACCTCTGAAGAGATTCGACTTTCAAATACTTTATTATTTAATTAATTAATTTTCTGGAGGTCTGAACTGAAACATCTGTAAGGGATGTTTGTCAATTTTTTTTAATTAATAAATGATATTTTATTAATTACCGCTCTATTTTCTCGTATTATTATAATAAATACAATATATATAAACCAAGATTTAAATATTTACCTTGCAATTGAGTATTAAGTATTATGTTCAATATTCTTTGTTTAGGTAATTAACCAGTACTTTCATAGGATTTTGCTATCCTTGTATATATATATGTATATAGTGTATTGGTATATACTAGATAAATATATATTCATCTATCTAACTTGCTAGCTATTCATCTATCTAATTTATATATCCCTAGCTTTCTATATACTGCATGTTTTCCTTGTTGCATGTTGCAGTGCCTTTGACGTTAACGGGCCTTCCGATACAGTTGAGACTCATAACATGAATGTTCCTATCGAACGATTGCAGTGAATACTACCAGAGAAAAAAAAACATGAGCAGGCTGCCAGTCGGTGAAGGAAGGTCTATGCGTAGTGTTTAGTTCACGGACAAGGAGGTTGGACAAACAAGTGCAATGAAAGGAAGATTAACGTCAGGGCTGGTAATGTCGTCATGGAGAAGAAACAGTGTGCTCCTGGACCTGGATTCTGAGAGTGTGTCTGAGTGATTCTATGCCAATCAGTTGAGCGACTCTTTAGTGGTTGCGGGCTAAAGTGTCTGTGTCTGCAGCAACAGCACCCTTCCAGACACAATACTCTGTTGTGGGCTTCGCATGTGCTTTGTAGATCGTGAATAATCATTGAGATGGAGTGCAATCTCTTTTAGTCCCGGCGAGAAGCACCAACCAATGAGATACTGCTTACGTTTAGGATGTGATTCCGCCAGTAGACTCCCTTGATAACTGTAATAATTCCAACGCTCTGGAACGATCGTAAGCGCTCTGTATACTGCTCATGATGTCGTGTGAAGAATTTTCTTGATATATGTATCGGTTACTGTTTTTTAGCCTTCCAAGATTTCTTAAAATTTTTAAATAATTCTCAAACCATGAACAACAAATAAAGATATATATAAAAAATTATGAATATAATTCGAATGATAGAATCGTGGTATTTCACGACCAGAGTTATGGAGGGAACTATGATATTGGAATAACAAAAGATTCCAATGGAACACATGATGATAGAACAGAGAGATATATCAGACTAGAATAACATGGCGTCGAGTTTAAGGCACGCTGGTAATTTGCAAAGAGCTAATTAAGTTAGTGTATTTTTTAACTTCTTAATCGGGATGAAATGCAGAGCTCATGTGTGGGAAAGGAGAGAGGAAACCTGGCCCAAATGCTTGCAGTAGTGTGGACTAAAATTACATAAGATATCAGGTACTAGTGCTAAACCAGGTGGCGGGTTGAGTTTACCTCTCAAGTGGGCCATTGCGGTATTTGAATTCAGAGCCCCCTTCCCCCACGAAAAACACAGAAGAATTATCACAAGGCTTCCTGTCCAACATTCTCACAGTTCTAATGTTCCACCGCCTTCAGCATTGCAGAAAGAAATCAAGAAGGTTACTGTTGAGTTTCGAACCACGCTTATGTCGATTGCTGAATGGCTGTTTTATCTTCAATGCGACTATAGTACTTTCTGTTTCTCAAATTTGTCATTAAAATATCTGATATCATCTCTTGCTTGTTCATTATCAGTTTTCACCACCACCACACCTCATCCATGTCTTTTCTTTCTCCCTTTTTCTCCTTCTCATGCGACCTTCCTCCTCCTACTCCTACATCAATATATACACACACACACATTTTTCCCTGTTTTTCTGTCTTTCTATCAATCACTCAGCCCAAACTACCACCGTCCTCTGTCCAAGTTTTACTGTCATGTTGATTGAACTGTGGTAGAAATTACATCACGTCACTGATATCTAATGTTTAATCTGTTACCTGATCGCTTGTTATTGACTGGAGGACGATGTTACCTTCTAGAATATTTCAACTCAGGACCCCCACCTCTCTCCTTCTTTCAAATTGTATGTCCCCCACCCTCGTATTCTCCCAGCACACAAACATACACATACTCAATATAAACATAACTCACAGGCACACACAAACACGTATGTCTCCGTTAAGTCTGTCAGATTTCCAATTATAATAAAATGTTTAAATACTGCCATACTCGTAGGACACCACTAACAAAAATAAACAAAGAGAAAGGAGAAGGGAGAGAGAGAGAGAGGAGTAGATGGCTTTGCTATATTTGCTCCGATTACAGACCCTTGGAGTTCAAATCCCACTGGATTTGCCCTTCATCTATTCGAGGGCACGGGGGTTTGTAACATTTGTTCCATATAATGGAGTTCCGAGATCTGATGTATATATATATATATATATATATATATATAGAGAGAGAGAGAGAGAGAAAGAGAGAGATAGATAGATAGATAGATAGATAGATAGATAGATATATAGATAGATAGATAGATAGATAGATAGATAGATAGATAGATATGGTGATGCATATATGAAAAATAGAACTCGAAATTTGAGTATATGTATAATTTTATTAATATTTAGCAGAAGCAACAGAGTGACTCAAGGGCCGAAATTCGTGCGTTGGCACTTATCTCTCTCCCTCTTTCTCTCTCTCTCTTTCTCTCTCTCTCTTTCTCTCTCTCTCTCTTCCTTTTTCTCTCTATCACTCTCTCTCTAAATATATATATAGAGACAAACAGACAGACAGACAGACAGACAGACAGGGAGATTATGTAATCCGTATTCGTTAATCTGATGAAATATATATTGCTTCGTCAATGGCTCATGAGTTCCCGATGAGGCATAGACAAATCAGATCAGAATATATATTTTGCCAGACTAACAAATATGGTGCGAGTTATCTATATTCACTCTCAGAAGATTTATCTTTGAGTACACTATTCTAAGCAGTTGAAAATAGCTTATATATATATATATATATATATATATATACAATTGCAGCGTGGAAGGTGTTTATAAGCCATTTAAGAAACACACAAAAGCCGTTCGATTCACTTCAACATTTAAGTTTAATTTGTCAAAATATTTTCGTCGCTAAAATCCGCGACCTGTTCACTGACAAAAATCCGTGCTGCATCTGAGAAAGTAACAGTTAGTTCGTCATATATATGTACGTATGTATGTGTGTATGTATGCATACATGTGTGTATGTATGTACGTATGCATGCACGTACATACGCCTGTGTATGCATGTATGTATGCATGTATGTATGTATATATGTAAATATTGCAAATACTGTTAAGTTTACTGTCATTAGGAAGCTTATTCTTTTACAGTTAATGGTATAATTATTGCTGTCACCGTTTTTGTACCAGATAGCATATTATTTGTAACAGTATTTGTAATAGTATTTGCCGCCTGACTAATTAAACTTACAGTCGCTATTTCTATAAGTATTCGATTTCTTACTGTTAATAGATGCTTTATTATCAGCTAGATAAGTTTTAGTGGAATATCTAGAGGAGAAAAATGTTTATTTAATGCCCTAAAGAGAATTTTTCAGATATCCGATGCTACCTGAATTCCGTAAGTAGCATTATGCTGGGTGATAATTCTATTATGACTTTTAATGCTATTTGTGTAACTTGCGTTGTTTATATTTGTATAGTCGGTTTCATTTGATTAGCATATGTGTGTGAATGTGTGTTTGTCAGTGCATAAAGTAGTTCATTGCAAGCAACTTACGACGACGAAGAGGGTGACGACAAAGACAACTACGACGACGATGACGACGATGACGACGACAGCGACAAAGACAACGACGACGGCAACGATGATGACGATGACACGATGACGACGACGATAATTCTTTTCTAATCTAGGCACAAGGCCTGAAATTTTGGGAGAGGGATTAGATCGACTTCGGCGGAATTTGAACTTAGAACATAAAGACAGTCGAAATACCGCTAAGCATTTCGCCCGGCGGGCTAACGTTACTTATTTCTTTATTACCCACAAGGGGATAAACATAGGGGAGACAAACAAGGACAGACAAAGGGATTAAGTCGATTATATTGACCCCAGTGCGCAACTGTTACTTAATTTATCGACCCCGAAAGGATAAAAGGTAAAGTCGACCTCGGCGGAATTTGAACTCAGAATGTAAAGACAGACGAAATACCTATTTCTTTACTACCCACAAGGGTCTAAACACAGAGAGGACAAACAAGGACATACAAACGGATTAAGTCGATTACTTCGACCCCAGTGCGTAACTGGTACTTAATTTATCGACCCCGAAAGGATGAAAGGCAAAGTCGACCTCGGCGGAATTTGAACTCAGAACGTAACGGCAGACGAAATACCGCTAAGCATTTCGCCCGGCGGGCTAACGTTACTTATTTCTTTATTACCCACAAGGGGATAAACATAGGGGAGACAAACAAGGACAGATTACATCGGATTAAGTCGATTACATCGACCCAGTACGTAACTGGTACTTAATTTATATCGACCCCGAATGGATGAAAGACAAAGTCGACCTCGGCGGAATTTGAACTTAGAACATAAAGACAGTCGAAATACCGCTAAGCATTTCGCCCGGCGGGCTAACGTTACTTATTTCTTTATTACCCACAAGGGGATAAACATAGGGGAGACAAACAAGGACAGATTACATCGGATTAAGTCGATTACATCGACCCAGTACGTAACTGGTACTTAATTTATCGACCCCGAATGGATGAAAGGCAAAGTCGACCTCGGCGAATTTGAACTCAGAATGTAAAGACAGACGAAATACCTATTTCTTTACTACCCACAAGGGTCTAAACACAGAGAGGACAAACAAGGACAGATTACATCGGATTAAGTCGATTACATCGACCCAGTACGTAACTGGTACTTAATTTATCGACCCCGAATGGATGAAAGGCAAAGTCGACCTCGGCGGAATTTGAACTCAGAACGTAATGACAGTCGAAATACCGCTAAGCATTTCGCCTGGCATGCAAACGATTCTTATTTCTTTATTACCCACAAGGGGCTAAACACAGAAGGGACAAACAAGGACAGATTACATCGGATTAAGTCGATTACATCGACCCAGTACGTAACTGGTACTTAATTTATCGACCCCGAATGGATGAAAGACAAAGTCGACCTCGGCGGAATTTGAACTCAGAACGTAGCGGCAGACGAAATACCGCTAAGCATTTCGCCCGGCGTGCTAACGTTTCTGCCAGCTCGCCGCCTTACGACAATGATGTTAACGGGTGATAGGATGGGTGAGTAAGATACATTAATTACGTCTAGTGATATCGATAATCGTGGTACTGTTTGGGGATTTCGAAGGTGGTAGTGGGAATTATAACGACCGTCTATATTGTGCCTCAAGGTTCAATCAAGTATTCATATTGAAGTTATCTCCCTTGAATACCTTTCTCTTCTCTATTTTTTTAAAAATCTAAACATCCTACAGGGAGTTTCTTCTTTATCTGTTAATTGTTTGAATAATCACCGATAACCGAAATTTTTCTATCAAGCCCACTATTTTACATATATATGAGACTTCTTTAAGTGTTGCTGTTGTTGTTGTTGTTGTTGTTGTTGTTGCTGTTTGCTTTTCCTTGTCGATTCTACTAATTGTCATTGTTGCTGTTATTGTTGTTGTCGTGGTGGTGGTCATTTGACACTTCTGTTATTGTCGTGGTTGTTGCCATTATTATTGTATTAGAATCGTAACAGTTGCGTCTTTGCCATCGTCCATCGTCACCGCTGTTATTGCTGCCGTTGTCGTTGTTGCTGTCAGCTTCGTTATCATCGCCTCGTTGTTGTTGTTGTTGTTGTTGTTGACATCGTCGTCGATAAAGTTGTTCTTGTTGTTCTCGTCCTTTATTCACCTTGTCAATTGTAATTTTCATTGTTAACGTCGCCGATATCGTTGCTACACTGGTTGTTGTCGTTGTAGCTGTTGCCCTCGTCATCGTCGTTATTGTTGTTGTTGTTGTTGTTGTTTTTTTCTTGTTGTTTCTGTTGTTGTTGTTGCTGCTGTAGTCATCGTCATCGTCGTTTTCGTCGTCGTCGTCGCCGGTGTCGGATCGTGCTTTTATCGCAAGGACGGGAGAAGAGTGCCTGCGGCTAGAACTTTGGCAAGACATGAAGACGAGACGTCTACGGTGGCCAAAAGAAGCTATTCATTTGTGTCTCCTCATTCTTCCACTTTACACTCAACACTCCATACACACATGCACGTGTGTTTGTATATGTGTGTATGTATGTATGTATGTATATGAACGAACTATACGATCGTTGCAACTCGTCCCTGCACCACCAACGTTGCTTTCCCTTTCGAAATCACCAACAACGTCGTCATCATGAACGTCACCACCGCTAATCTATTTTACCCGTCCACATCTTCACCTGTCAGTATGACCCTCATCGTTACCACCACCGTCACTATCGCCAACACTATCATCATCGTCATTATCATTGCCGTCGTCACTATCATCCTCCTCATCACCAGCATCGTCATCGTCGTCGTCATCATTATCGTCATCATCATCATCATCCACTGACACGTATTCACAACCTTGATCATAGTTGTCTTTCATTATTTATTTATTTATTTATTTGTGCGTTCTTTTCAAGCCTAGCCAGGCTCATGGGCCCGGTTTCCCGGTTTCTGTGGCGTATGTGTACCCCCAGCTGGACAGGACGCCAGTCCATCGCAGCGTTGCTCATAAAACAGGAAGAGAGAGTGAAAGAAAGTTGGAATAAAAGAGTACAACAGGGGTCGACACCCCACCCCACCGGAGCCTTGTGGAGCTTTAGGTGTTTTCGCTCAATAAACACACACAACGCCCGGTCTGGGAATCGAAACTGCGATCCTCCGACCACGAGTCTGCTGCCCTAACCACTGGGCCATTGCGCCTCCGTCTTTCATTATACGCAACCTCATCTTTCCTCCTGATCTTTACCATTCCAAAACTATTGTCCACATTCCACCATCACCACCAACATGAACACCGCTACCATCACCACCAGTATTATCATCATCCTCATCATCACCATAATCCTCATCAACATCACTACTATCACAATCACCATCATCATCATTATTACCATCACTCAGTATCACCGTTATCATCATCATTGTTGTTTGTGGTTGTTTAGTACCAGATCAATCCTTGGTCGACCCAACCTATCATTGAAGTTATTCCAGCTGTGACCATCCCATCTTTTGGATACCTAGGACTACACTAATGCGTATAAGTCCCTTAGACATTAACGTCACGAGTTTTAAGACATATAAAGCCGGCGACCTTGTTTCCATGACATGTAATTGACCAAGATCACAATATTTTCTCTGAACCTAGCGTCAGTCAGTCACAGGTTTATTCACTTACAGCTGAGTGGTCTGCGGGAGCGTGAAATGAAGTGTTTTGCTCAAGAACAAAACACAACGCCTGGTCCAGGAATCGAAACCAGAATCTTGCAATCGTGAATGCAGAATTCTAACCGGTAGGCTACACGCCTTCACTTAACGCACGTATCTTTACCTTATTTAAAACGGTAGCGTATGATTTGAAAAGATTAGACTAGTAATCCTAACCGGTCAAGCGACATTGAAGAACTTCCCTTGCCTATAATTGTCATATTTTAGTCAATTACCAGCTCAGCCCTGATCCAGTAGAACTTTGATTAACGGCTATCCAGCCATGATCACCCAGTTCTATTTTTGTTTATTTCTTTTAGGA
>NW_021832406.1:40000-45000 GCF_006345805.1 Octopus sinensis | reverse complement strand
CAAGATGCCAATCCGTCGCAGCATTATTCAATTTTGCCAGCTGAGTAGTAGATAGGAGCAACGTGAAATGAAGTGTTTTGCTCAAGAGCACAACGTGTTGCTCGGTCCAGGAATCGAAACCACAATCTTACGATCATGAGTTCAACACTCTAACCACTAATCCACAAGCCTCCACTATGTCTTTGGCCAGAAGAAAAACAAAAGACGCTCTTGACGGCCAGATATTGTCAGAAGAGACGAGTTTGTCCAGCAAGTTCTGAACATCATCAGTGAGAATACTGGACATTCAGTGAGGGTCATTGCCAATTATCTTCATGTGTCGGAGTCAACGATGAGGTCTGTAGTGCACGAAGACATCGGGTACAAATCCTATATTATGACAAGAGGACAGCCCTTGTCCGATAAGACATAAAAGAACCATTTGATCCGCTGAAAGTGCTTGCTGAACAAATTCAAGTACCCCAAAGAACCCGACATGCTCAGGTTCTTTTCAGATTAGAAGAATTTTGTTCAAGATCAAAAAGTGAATAGGAAGAATGATAGATGGCTCTGAGGCAGCCCTATTGAAGTCCTCACTGTTATGCACACGAAGATCCCATCGTCTGTGATAGTCTTGGGGACTACGAGTAAGAGGGTCATGTCATGCTTCTTCACTTTTCCCCACAAAGTCTTAGAGTGAACGCGGAAGCCTACATCGAGACATTGGAGACGGTTGTCAAGCCATGGATCGAGGGAGTTGATTGGAGAGAGGCCGTATGAGTTCCAGCAAGACACTGTTCCCTCTTACGCAGCCTGCACGATCAATGAGTAGATTGCCGAAAACTTTTTATGATCATGTTAGTCCTAACACTCGGTCACTTACCTCTCCTGATTTACATCCCCTTGGATTACTACATCAGGAGCATTATTGTGAGGTATACCAACAAACATACCCACAATGCCAAGCATACCTTGATGTCTGCTACTGGGAACGTTATGGCTAACATGAATAACGATCACCTGATCAACGAATTTAGTCGTTTCAGAAGCAGTAGCGAAGCTGTAATCGAGGTTGATGACACCTTTAATTCAATAGTCTTTTGTTATGTGTATGTAAGGATATGGATACCAAATTCTATAAAAATATATTGGGTTTTTCTAACAAATATTTTTGGTTTCCTTATATTAAAACTTTCCTTTTTTAATAACTGAAGCATCCTTTATATACTCGAGTGTGTTTGTGTGCGCACGCGTGCATGCGTGCGTGCATGTATGCATGCATACATAAAAAAAACTGGCACACCGTCGGGGTTCCAGTTGATCCGATCAGCGAAACAAACTGTTCGTGAAATTTAAGTGTAAGTGGCTGACCACTCCACAGACAAAACTGGCTCTTTAAAATACAGTTACTATTCATTTTTGTCAGCTGAATGAACTGGAGCGACGTGAAATAAAGTGTCTTGCTCAAGGGCACAAAGCCTCCACGGGAATTGAACTTACAACCTTACGATCGTGAGCCTGATACCTTAACCACTAAGCCACACGCCTTCACTGCACTCATAAATATACAAAGGAGAACTGGGTGTGGTAATGTCTGTTAGGTTTGTCAATAAGTTAGGAGACAGTACGGTAGAACTCTTTAAAGAAGAGATTAGTAGCAACTGTTCTTTAACTCAGTCCTCAGCATGGAAATATTTAGTAAGGGACTCTTAGGAAATGATGAGAATCTTAGATATCAGCAAAGAAGCTGATGTTAAGGGACAGATCGGGAAGAGAAATATTTCAGAGATCGTTAAGGAACTGAACAGTAATAGGGTGGTCAATAACGAAAATATGAATAACAGGGAGGGAAGAGGAAGATAAGGAGGAAAAGGGAAAGGGGGGAAGAGGGAGGGTCAAAGAGGGGTAGTAACGCAAGATCAATGAGGAATAGTCAGTATGCCATATAACAAAATGGATTGGCATCAGTAAAAGAGATATCAGTGAGAAAACATTTATCAGAATTAGTATCAAGAACAGGTTTGGGAAAGACGGGTTCAATATTCTTATAAGAGTAAATCGGTTAGAAAGAGATCAGATCAAGATGATCTCTTCTTTACTGATATTTAGATAACATAGAGGGATCGTTACGTAAGGATTTTGTTTATGAAGAGATCAGTTAAGAAGGAAATTAACAGTGAAAAGGAATCTTCAATGAAAAGGCCATTAACGAAAGGAACAGTGAGGAAAATTTTAGTAATGGAAGAGTTAATATATTGTAGATAACAACAGAGACATCGACTAAAACATTGAGTGTTAAAGATGCTATGTGTTAGGGGAGTATCAGGAAGAGTGATCTCGTTTTGGGTGTGGGTATTATGATTGCGGATCATTAAAGGATAGATCATTAACTGAGGCAGACAGACAGATAGATGAATAGATAGAGAGAGATTGAGAGAGAGAGAGAAGAGAGAGAGAGAGAGAGAGAGAGAGAGAGAGAGAGAGAGAGAGGAAGAGATGGAGACATACAAACAAACACACACACACACACACAGACAATGTGTGCGTCAAAAATAATTAAGAGATGTGATCAAGGAGTTTCTCAATGAGAGAGAATATCCTTGCAGAAAGCAGTGACCAGGAAGTGAGTTCAAAATGTTCAACAAGAAGGAAATTATCTAGAGAGATTTCAGCATGGAATTGGATATTGGGTTCAGAAACGAAAGTTCCGCCAGGAGAAATAAAATTAGGGAAATTGTTTAGAGAAATAGCAAACTGGAATCTACTGCGTATAATACATCAAGATATATGTCAGATTGGCTTATCGATCAAGACATTGTTTAACATTTGAAAATTTTCTTAATTTTAATAACAGTAAAATAATAATTTTACCAGTGAGTATGTTAAATTATAAGGCACAAAAAGAAAATGACTCTCCCCAGTCACAACAGTTAATAACAGTGTTTTAAAGCATTTAATCTAAATAGAAAATGTATCAGTTCAATTCTTTAATGCACGTCATGGGACGAGAGCTATGTGATCAGTGTCAATAATTAATACTAGCGAGACCCGTGGATATTTCACGGAATTAATGGTAAATTTACTGGGTTGTTTTTGAAAACTTTATCCAAGAACGTGAAAGCGTAGCCTGTGTTGTGTCTATATCAAAAGATAGTCGCTCATCTGCTAATCATTGGAAAGTGAAGGAAATTGGAATATGATGATTACTTAATGTTCTTTATATATACCTTTATATACTTTATGCAGAATTTCATAGACTTAATACACAGAACTCTCCCTCTTTCTCTCTCACTCTTCGGCTTACCCTCTTTTTCTCTTTCCTTTTACTTTCGCTTTTCGCCTTTCCCTTCAACTAAACACATAAAGGCGTTACAGACGGGCTAAGTAACAGAAGAAACTTAGTTCAAAAGACACATTTCACTCACCACTACCTCCCCATTCTCCCGCTCCCATTCCTTCCTCTCCCCTTTTCCATCCCTCTTCAACTAATCATGTGGAAGCGTTACGGACGGGCTAATTAACGAAATGACAAACATAATTATTATAAGATACTGCTTAAGGCGACGAACTGGCGAAATCGTTAGCACACGGGACAAAATGTTTAGCGGCATTTCGTCTGTTTCTTTGTGCTTTCACCCTTTACGTTTCTTTGCTTTCTCAGCCCAGTCCGAGTTCAAATTCCGCCTAGGTCGACTTTACCAAGTACCAATTGTGCGTATGTCTTTGTGTCTGTATTTGTCCCCCACTGCCGCTTAACAACAGGTGCTCATTTGATTATGGCCCATATTTAGAGGTTGGACAAAAGAGACCGATAGAATAAGTACCGAGCTTAAAAACAAATACTGGGGTTGATTCGTTCGACTGAAACTCCTTAAGTGCCCCCCCCCCGGCCCAGCATAGACGTAGTCTAAAGACTGAAAAAGTAAAAGACGCATACATATACGTATGTATGTATGTATGCGTGTGTGTGTGTGTGTGTGTGTGTGTGTGTGTGTGTGTGTGTGTGTACCCGAATTTGTATATTTATGAAGTTTTGAACTCTCATTCGACAATTCATATGAACATCAAATTCTTAATCGATTGTAACAGTTCCTTTCGGAGGCTCTTACCTTGGATTTTCGTCTCTTTATTTGTCACTTCTCCATTCGGTACCTGAACCCAATGTACATGATGCATAGTTTTTACATACAACTTTTACCTGTAATTTTATTCACTTGTTTATATAGATTTATATGTATATTTATTTCGTTGTGTGCTTTAAATTGTGCTTTAGAATTTCTATTGATTGCCTAAATGTGATCCTTCGATAATTTCTCTTATCCTTCGATTTAGCTCGCAATGAAAACTTCTTAATACGATCCATATATTGTGAGGTATACTTAAAAACACACTTTATAAGAAAATTTAATTTTATGAATGTATGTATGTACGTATGTATATGTGTATGTCATTATTCAGTTTATTTCAATATTTCTTGCCAATAGAGAAAGAACTTTCATTGGTATTTCAAAATCGACAATAGGGTATTTTTGTTTGTTTATATGTATGTATATATGTATGTATGTATGTATGTATGTATGTATGTATGTATGTATGTATGTATGTAAAGATTTGTATGTTTTATGTATGTATTCTCATGCATACAGCTGCATATCTAGACATGCTCATATATATTTAAATGATAAACTTCTGGAAAGTTTTACAGATTTTTACAGTTCCAGTGATAGATTGGATCCGTAGTCTTCAAATTAGCTTTCTCCTTTCTGGTTTTGAGAAGCCTAATTTCTCAAGATTGGTATTTAGGCAGTGTGTTACATATCCCAGGGCTCCAATAATTACAGGTATAAACCTAAACTTGTAATCTGGATAGATTAACTGCAGACTTCCTCAATAGTTCAGCATATGTATGTATGATGGAGTGGTAGTAGGGAAAGAGTATACGAATGAAAGAAGCTAGGAAACAAAGGTTGTGGCGGCGATGGTAATGTTCATCAATTTTTGAAAACGGACGGTGTCAGATC
>NW_021832406.1:32500-35000 GCF_006345805.1 Octopus sinensis | reverse complement strand
ATGATAATAATAATAATAATAATAATAATAATAATAATAATAATAATAATAATAATAATAATAATAATAAGTACCAGGCAGTGGCTCTCATGGCTTCTGATCTTAACTGATTGGAAGTGTTATCATGTACATTGTTTTGTCTTGGTATAAAAGATGGGCTATATCAAATATTCTGCTCATACCACAGATTTGCTTGTCAGTTGTTTGACCTAAGCTAGTTGAGCATGTCCCTTAGTGGCTGACGATATGTGCATTTCTGATCACGAGCAGAAGTAGTGAGGGAGCATCATAGCGATGTGTTGAGAGGGATTATTTGGGGTTTGAATAATTCACCTTTGGAAACATGGGTGGTTCGTTCGACATCCTTAAACAACCCTTACTCAGGGACCTTTTGAGCAGGATGGGTTACTCGACCAGAAGAAAATTCTAACTGGGCCCCACCTGCAAGGTCATATGTCACGCACATATGGTGTGTTGCATGTGCCTAGTGTACCCTTATCAGACGGGTATGCTGGGCTTCGTATATTTTACCTCAGTGTCACTTTGATGGCATGCACTGCTCTCTCACTCAATAATAATAATAATAATAATAATAATAATAACAACAACAACAACAACAACAACAACAGCAACAAATATTACAACAACAATAATAGTAATAATAATAATAATAATAATAATAATAATAATAATAATAATAATAATAATAATAATAATAGATATAAGATAGAGGCAATCAAGAGTATAAACAAGTTTCAAGAGTTAACAACTTCAGTAATACGCAGCAAATAGTTGAGGCATAAAATAAGGGTAAAGACCCCCTTCAGTCATGAATGACCATGGGATTGCACCTAGAAAGTTACCCTCCTAGACACAAGTCCGGGCAAGGTTGTTTATGGAAGACCAGCAGTCGCCCATGCATACCAGCCTCCCCTCTCCACGCCACCAGTGTTATCCAAGGGAAAGACAAAGGTCGATGCAGCTTGGCACCAGTGACGTTGCAACTCATTTCTACAGCTGAGTGAACTGGAGCAACGTGAAATAAAGTGCCTTGCTCAAGAACACAACACGCAGCCCGGTCCGGGATTCGAGCTGACAACCTCACGATCGTAAGCTCGACGCTCTAACCACTGATAAAATACGGGTATGATAAACTCAAATGTTATGTATCAATGGGTAATAAATATTTTTACAAATAGCAGAATGCCTGAATATGGTATAAGCCATTATCTTGTTACTGAGATGATTTCAAATTATGCTTAACCATATGTTTGGGAATCATACAATTTCAATATTCTAGGTTATTTTGTTTATTACTATATAAGTATAACAATTAAGTATAGTTAGTATATGGGAACAATTTACGTTTAACGTGATGGCATCTTATAATTAATTCATCATGTTTAATTATTTATTACGTTGATTAAAAATATTCGATTTGGTTTATTAATCAAATCAATCCACACCAACCACAATGACTCTTATATAGTTGTGCATTACATACATTAGATGTATCAATTTTATATTCAATGCTATTATCAGCGAGGAACTATACAAATTTAGTTAGAAAAATACTACTAGCCTTATCTTTATGTCTGAATGTAGATGTGTGATTATCCCAACGAAGTTTGAATGAGGAAGAGGACGCACCAATATCAACATGTTCTTTAGCAGTGAGAGAGCCCTGGTCCACTATACTTTTCTTAAGGCGCTGGCTATTAATAAGACACAATGATTTATTACGAAGTTACATAGAGCAAGGTTTGCCTGACTATTGGTAGGTATGATGAGTTCAGCTCGACTATCATTAATAGTACTATTATTGGATCAGGTACATCAAATTGTAGATTATTTGCAGCAAATATAATGTTTCGATTATTTAGATGGCTAGGAGTGGTCGTATTAGATGGACAGTCAGTAGTTGTAGTATAATAAATTGCACAGTTTCATTTACTATGGTAAAATCTTGCTATACATTCAGCAAAATTAGTCATGGTTGAGTAAGCCATGTTTAACCGCGTGTATGGTGAAGATTTTATCATATGGGTTAAATTTAAGAAAGTATTTACCTGAAAGTTGTAAAAACTTTCGAGCAACATTTGAGGCACAATTCCTTTACGCCTACCTTTCCGGGTTCTCTTACTGAAGACGAGATAACTACTCCGAAATGCATGCATCCAACAGTCCGGCTAAGGAGCGCTGCGAACTGACTGGATGTGTTTATACCATTCAGTCTACAGCGAAATTTTCTCTATAACAAAATACAATGAATGTCTTCCTTACATGTTTGAATATGCCCCAAGTATATTTGACCTGGTAACAAATTTGTATTTATTCATATCCCTGCTTAGCTATGTTACCCCGTATACATGCATACACACACACACACACACACACACACACACATTTATATATCTTTTCTACTATAGGCACAAAGCCTGATTTTTTAGTGAGGCGGGGCTCTTCAATTTCGTCGACTGCAGTGCACAACTGATACTTA
>NW_021832406.1:20000-22500 GCF_006345805.1 Octopus sinensis | reverse complement strand
ATACGAACATGCATATATATTTGCATACATGTATGCATACATATATGAATGAAAATAAGAGAATGTAACAAAGCAGCCAAAGAAGAGAGAGTGCTGTTAGCAAAGTGAGAAGTCTCAAGAATCACTGAAGGAGGGAAAGCGTGAGAGTAAAATAAAGAATAAGACGTTGAAGATAAAAGAGAATGAAACAGAAGGAATCGATTAAAAAAGAAAAGCCCGTGCAACCACCACACCACCACCACCACAAAAAAAATGGAGCAGAGCAATAGAATTCATATTAACGTTGTTAATGTATTTTTGTTTAGGAAATTTTTTAATTAATTTTTATTTCTCCATTTCTGCCGTAACCCCCACCCGGCCATTACCCCGTCTTAACTGTATTTTCATTTCAAATGTTTTGTTTGTGCATCGTTATTTTTGGACAAATATTTACGAAGGCGATATGCGTTTTCCGAATATTCGAGATGAAATAATGATGTAATGCAAATAAAAAAAAAACAATGACAATAGAATAATAATAACAGCAATAAGATTAAGAAGAAGAAGCAGGAGGAGGAAGAAGGGGATAAGAAGAAGAAGAAGAAGAAGAAGAAGAAGAAGAAGAAGAAGAAGGAGGAGGAGAAGAAGAAGAAGAATGATGATGGTGATGGTGGTACTGCTGTAGAGGTGGTGGCCGTCGTGGTGATGGTCAATGTGGTTGTGGCACTGATGGTGGCAGTGGCGGTTGTAGTCAACGAAAGCAAAGACTGAGATGATGAACATGATGATGATGATGATGATCCCCTCTTTCATTTCCTCCTCATCATCATCATCATCTCCATTATTATAACGTCATCGACGCCGCCAATGATGATGCTGATCTGACAATGACGGTAATGACGATGACGACGTCGATGAGGAAACTGCTGCTCATGATGATGATGACGATGATAACTACGACAACGATGAAGACAACAACAGCAATAATAATAATGGCGTTTATATAAAAGAAATTATGTCACCAAGCTAACAAAGAATCATGAAAAAAGCTTCTTCAATCTCGAAAATTTTAAATATTTATTTGTATGTTTCTAAATCTTTTTGCAGCCATTTTATTTCTATTTTTAATTCGATCGAAATTATCTTGTTTTGTGTAATTTGGCTTTTATTATTTTTTTATTACGCGGCGGTTGGGGTTGGCGGTGGAATTCTCCAGACATACTGGTGAAGTTAAGTTCCTGTGAGTATTTGTCTTTAGATGAGCTGATGATAAATATTTGGCTGTTTGCTTTTGTAAATTTATTTTTGTTTTTTTGTTATTGATGTTGTTGTGTGTTTGCGATTTTTGCCATACGATTCATCAAAAGGCGGTCGACTTACAAATACGTTATCCATCAGCGCAAGATTCACTGAATATTGTCTTTGTGTTTTTCGTCACTCGGTTTACATTTCGTTAGACGATCATTTAAGAACAGCAGCAGCAAGAACGCTAACAACCATAGCAGCCACAAAAAAATTATATAAACAGCCAACCAACCAACCAACCAACCAACCAAATAGATGATGAGATTATTAAACAATAAATAAATGAACAGAGGAAATTTCAAAATAAAATAAACATTAGAATAAATATTTAATTGATATCGAACATCCAAATTATTATTTTTTTTATTCAGTCATTTGGCACCAGAAAGCTGAAGTTATAAGCCAGCGGAAAACACGTCTGGAAGGCGGTAACGATTCTCTGTTAATGCTACTTAATGCTTTTGGTAAAGTATAAAGGTCACCTAATCCCGTTTCAATTCCCATATATAGTTTTCAAGGCATGGTATTTCAAGTACCAGGAGAGAAGCGAGGTTCACATATCAGTTATTGCTGGCGACATGCGATAAATTTTAAGAGTATCCATTGCATATCAGTTGTACTTATTGATAAGCTACGTTTTATTTTTTATTTAAAATGTCAATATTTATAGAGGCATAAACAACGCACATTTTGATATTCCATTTTTTAAAAGCGTTATAACATTCACGTGATCACGTGATCGACAAAACCAGTGATTTTCAAACGAGCTCCATACGGTCCTTGGGTGTCCACATTGTTAAATTGATTATCTATAAATTACTGATACTTCTACAATACATAAAATATTTAAATTTTTTAAATACAATTCTTAATTTTTAATTTTAAGAATACAGTAAGATGCATTTTATATACATCGAATGGCTATAAAAGTCCTGTAGAGTAAAATAGGAATCAAAGGGGTCCATAAGTTTTTTAAAATGGTTGAGAACCACTAGACTAGACTATTGAATGTTGTTATATATCGCTGGTCACAATGCACTTCGCAGAGTTTTTGCTTTCCAATGATACCACTCAGATGACCAGGAAAACAGACCGACACCCCACCAACTGAAAGCTAGTTCGTCGCAGGGTTATTTCGCATGATTTTTAGCGAATATTGTGAACAGCATCAGTAATCGGATATTTATTAATGATTTTTCAGTTTGCTATTATTGTT
>NW_021832406.1:0-15000 GCF_006345805.1 Octopus sinensis | reverse complement strand
CTTCTTCTTCTTATTATTATTATTATTATTATTATTATTATTATTGCCTTGTCTTTAGGTTCTGAGTTCAAATTCTTCTTCTTCTTCTTCTTCTTCTTCTTCTTCTTCTTCTTCTTCTTCTTCTTCTTCTTCGTCTTCTTCCTCCAATCAAGACTCACACCATTAGCCACAAAGAATAATCTCTAATTCGAGCCTACTCTAAGTTACTAAGAATGCGTGTGGCAACTTGAAGATCCACTCACCACACGAGATACACTGGCGGTTGCACGAGCGTTGTTATCCTCATTCCGTAAACGGTGGCTTTTAACGGAGAGCTGAACCATCGTGGGATACAGAGGATTCGCAATCTAAACTAGGGTCTGAAAGTTTACCACACCATAGTGGGTTACACCGTGGTTCCTCTGCTTTGTGGCAGAAGTAGGAAGAAAGAGTGAGAGAAAGTTGTGATGAAAGAGTACAGCGGGGTTCACCCCTCCACCGCCGGGGTCTCGTGGACCTTCGATGTTTTTGCTCAATAAACACTCACAATGTGCGATCTGGGAATCGAAACCGCGTTCTTACGACCGCGAGTCGGCTGCCCCAACTACTGGGCCATTGCGCCTCCACTGCAGGTGGTGTCTTGTAATTGGGAAAAGAAACACGTGTTTCATTCCATAAATTACGTATATTTTAAATATATATATACATGCTTAGATGCAGACTTACATACATACATACATACATACACACATACATACATACATACATACATACCTATATATATATATATATATATATGTATATATATGTATATATATATATATATATATATATATATATATACACATATACATATGCATATATGCATATATATACATAATATATATAAATATATACATACATTTATACATGCATACATACATATATAATAATAATAACAACAACACCAACAACAACAACAACAACAACAACAACAACAACAACAACAATAATAATAATAATAATAATAATAATAATAATAATAATAATAATAATAATAATAATAATGATTTAGAACAAACAGTAAGTTGTCATTATAGTACTCGAAATTGCGAATGCGGAGCAAAGACCTACGATGCATTCTCATCGGCTTTAAATAGCAATAGACGCTATGAAAAAACTTTGAATAAAAGGAAAGTTGCTTTAATATGTAAAAAAAAAAAATGAAATAGGAGCACAACAAGGTACTAATTTTTGCTGGAAATAGCAGTCGATAACCGTACGACGCTATACAAAGCCTCACTGAACGCATAGATGCCAAAGACGTGTGCGGGTGTCGAACATAAAACAGTTTCGTCTTACCTCTAGAAAGAACGCCAGAAAATAGGACAACCTTGTACTCGAGTTTGGGACTTTTCAGAATATGCTTGGTATCGTAAAGCTGATTGGTCTACCGGAAGACTTAATTCTACCTTTACGGTGCTTTATTTCGCTGGAAAAAATACTGTTGCTCATGGCTGGGGCTATTGGCCGAGAATAAAGTCATTGATGTAGCGGATATTTTAAATTTAGCCTTCCGGTAGACCTAGCCGGCGAAAAAACAATCAGTTTTACGATAACAAACGTACTCTGAAAAATCCGAAACACGAGACTAGGTTGTCCATTTCTCTAGCGTTCTTCTTAGAGGTAAGACGAAATGTTCAGCACCCGCACACATCTTTGCTTCTATACATTCAGTGAAGCATATTTAGCGCCGTACGGTTATTGACTGCTATTTCCAGCAAAAATTGGTACTTTGTTGTGCCACTATTTCCTATTTATAATTCTACTTCTACGGTGCTTTATTTCGCTGGAAAATAATACTATTGTATTGTAATGATATTTACAATTTTTATACATAATATATATGTGCGTGTGTGTGTGTGTGTGTATATGTGTGTGTGTGTGTGTGTGTGTGTGTGTGTGTGTGTGTGTGTGCGTGGTACATTATTTGGTACATTAATTGGTTTTATAAAATATTCTTTTTTAACCTAGGCACAAAGCCCGAAATTTTGGGGGAGGGGCCAGTCGATTAGATCGACCCCAGTAAACAACTGACACTTAAATTATCGCCTGAGTTATCATCATATCGCAGCCATAGTTGGTTTTAGTGGTGCTGTTTCTAAAGCCAAATTCCGCCGAGGTCGACTTTGCCTTTCATCCTTTCAGGGTCGATAATTTAAGTATCAGTTGTTTACTGGGGTCGATCTAATCGACTGGACCCTCCCCCAAAATTTCGGGCCTTGTGCCTAGGATAGAAAAGAATATTTTATTAAACCAATTAATGTACCAAATAATGTACCAAAATCACTTAAGCTACTAACCCCAATATTCCGAGTTCGATTCCAGGCAGTGACCCGAATAATAATATTAATAATAACAACAACAACATCGAAAAATACCTTAGGAATTAGAACCCAGGTTCGAAACTTCCCCAAAACTCCTGATGAAGGCTGGAGGATATATCAGCCGAAACGTTGTGTTAACAACAAACAAGATGAGGGAAAATATCCGTGAAATGTAAATTTACTCTTTAGTATTTTAAGATGTAACTATATCTGTTAAAATGAGATGTCAGTGTTATTTACATTTTACGTAATTTAGACGACAATTTATTCACTGCAACCCTGTATATAAACAATAACAAGAAATAAGTTATACACACAGTCATACAAGCAATTTTAAACTCTGGTCACAGAAATATTCTCCTTCCATGCGGGTAATTATCCTTAAACCCCACTACAGACCATCAAATTAGAAAGACTCTTTTAAGGTACCAGACAACCATCTTTGCTTTGGCTTCTTGTTTTTGTTAGTGTCGTTTTTTTTTTTTTTGTCGTTTCCTTTAAAGATATTTTCTATGAATATTTAAGGGACGATATTTTGGAGCCCTGTCCTTAGTTTTACAGTTTTGTTCGTTCATTTTTGTGTGTGTGTGTGTGTTTGTGTGTGTGTGTGTGTGTGTGTGTGCGTGCGTGCGTGTGCGTGCGTGCGTGCGTTTGTGAATGTGTGCACGTGTGTGTGCACGTGTGTGAGTATGTGCGCACGAATGTGTGCACGTGTATGTGTTCACGTGTGTGTATGTAAGTGAATGTATGTGTTTCGGTGGGGAGATATTGAGAGTATGAGGTGAGTTGAGCAGCCGGTATGTTAAGGCTTCGGAAATATGGTAACCTGAGAAAATTGGTTGATATTTTCCAGGTTTGGGAGATGTCAAAATCGTACACACGACATGAAAGAAAGAAAAATTACAATATAATTGAAGAAATCTGGAAATAATCGGATATAAAGTTAGATTCACTTTGATGCCCCTCTTCCACACTATCATATCATCAGATTATAGAAACAGCAGCAGAGCGGTATCGCCAGACGTATGAGATAAAGGACGCTGATATATCTTTTCATGTGAGATTAAAAATCGAGTAAGATTAAGAACCAGTATGATCCTCTTTCTTCTTCGCAATGCTATCAACAACACCCATCTACAAGAACCGATGAAAAGATCTCTACTTGTTTGTTCGTTAAATGCCAACCAAACTACCTTCAAATTATATCTAACCATGAATACATTTTATAGCACAGACCTCGATACACTCTCGCGAACTAATTAAGGTGGAGGTCGGGAAACAAATATCTTCGGTCATAGGTTTGTATATTCAGAAATCATTTGGCACCAAAGAACTTCAACGACTACAACAGCAGCAGCAGCAACAATTAAAATCAGTACAGAAAGCCGCCTGCTTTCATTGACATTTCAATTATTACAGATAAATCAATTTGTAAAGAAATAACGTCGATTCCATTTGACACGAATGATGCAATATCTTTATTGTTTGATGCGATATTGTTCAGCCCTACTTTTGACAGGAAGTAATGGTGTGTTGTATTCTATATTGTAGCCAATCCACATCTATCAGAAGCTATTGGCGTGTGATATTACAAGTTTCAATTAAGATATAATTAACAGAAAGTATTAATGTGTGACATTCTATATTCCAACTAACCTATATTCAACAGGAAGTTCTATTGGCATTATACGTTCTCATACATTCATCCATCCATCCATTCATCCATCTTCTCCGCCCACTTCTCCTGAGAGGAGTAGAGTACTTCAGAGAGTCCTATCAGAAACATTAGACTTCACCGCTAGGCTCTCAAGCGTATACAACTGAGACTATGGCTATTACCCAATGATTTCGGTCCTGGTTTACCCTAAATCTCTTGCAGATTACTCAGCTTCAAGAATATCATGCTTTTATTTCCAGTGACATTATAATCTCATGCACGTTGTACCGGAGCTGTGATTTCTTAATATGGAAAGTTGACCCGAAGAGTCTCCTCGGTCTCCGAGTTACCCACCCTATTGAGTAACGTTATTCTAGGGTTCTTTAAAGGAACTCCATTTCGGTGACTTGTAATCGCGATCATACACTTTAGGTCATTCCCCAACATGTTTGACCACAGCTCAGGATGGTTACGAAAACTCAACTGAAAACACTGAGATGATCTTTTTTCCGACTTCTCCTCTCCTAAGGATCGAATGCTGGAGCTAACACTTTACTGTTCCAGCACCTCCAGTTCTGTAATCCAGTTCAATCTCCTACCTCCCATCACACATGAATACCTCCCCGAGATACTTAAACTTCTCCACTTACTTCAGTGATGTTCCACTACCATGCACAGTGCCCTGGGAAGACGTTTTTGAGATGACCAACATGTCAGTCTTCGCAACACTAATGCTCATCCCTGCGTTGCAGCATTCGGCTGAAAATCTACTCAGTACATACTGGAGATCACCTTCTGATTAGCCAAGTAGTATCATACCGACTACAAATATCAGCCGACTGATCCCACACCCACCGATTGTGATATTACTTCCACAACGGCTGCGTATGTCAGTACAATTCATAAAAATTTTGAAAAGGGTAAATGACGATACACACCTCTGCCGAAGTCCAACACTCACATTGAAAGGTTTCGAAATGACACTGACATTATATGTAATAAGAGCAGATAGATAGATAGATAGATAGATAGATAGATAGATAGATAGATAGATAGATAGATAGATAGATAGATAGATAGATAGATAGATAGACAGACAGACAGATAGACAGATAGACAGACAGACAGACAGATAGATAGATAGAGATAGACAGATAGATAGATAGATAGATAGATAGATAGATAGATAGATAGATAGATAGATAGATAGATAGAGGAACAAAGAGAGAATGAAAAATTGTGACAGGCGAGATAAAGAAAAACATTGAAATAGAAGAGATACAGATAGATGTAGAGAGAGAGAAAGAGAGCGGTATAGCAGAATTGAAGATGGTGATAAAGAGTGAGAAAGATAACTGACTCTCAAGAAATTTAAGGAATTTTAACAAAAATTCCCCAACTTTTTTCTTCGATTTTCTTTTGTAGCTGTTTTTCTCACGATTCCGTTGTTATTGTTGTTGTTGTTTTTGCTGCTGCTGCTGTTGTTGTTGTTGTTGTTGTTGAAAAAATTTCGGTATGAAAAAAGAAGGGAACATTTCCACAAGGAAATTAGATTTAATTTTCTGCCTCTAAATACGAATAAAAATAAACTAACAGAAAATAGACAAAACTCAGTAAGGAAAATAGCTGTATAAACAACAGCATTTTAAAGAGTATAGGTAATAAAAGTATAGGCGTATATACGTATATATACATACGTGAGTGTATGTGTATATATACGTATACAAGTATATACATACGTGTGTATGTATGCGTACAGGGATGTATATATGTAGTTATGTAAGTATGTATGCATGTGAGTTTCTGTGAAAGGAGTATACTAGATGAATCAATATGTTACATGAAAATATCTTCACCCACTGAGAACAGAAATGTTCTTATTTAAGATGGCTTCACAATCACTAAATAAAAGTACACAGCCATAACATTCATCATTTACAAGTTTTCTTTGGATCATTGTATAATAAAAGCTCTTTATGTTGCCCTGAGATGTGTTCCGATATTTCGTACAGAGTAGTTATTCAAAGGCGTAAGAAGCGTGGTTCTGAACAGTAAAATTGCAGTCTTCGAATCCGATAAACAGCATAGAAAGCAAAATTGGGATTCAAGCAATACTGATATTGTATCGATAAAAAAGAAACGTTAATACAGCACACAAATATTTTTTTTTAATTCTTTTTACCGACGCTTCATTTATTCTGCCAACTTACTATTTTCTCACATACTCATGTGCAAAATCCTATATATACATTCACACATTATATAATATACTTATGTTCATTTAATATTGGTAAAATGCCTAATGATATTAAGGCGAAAACAAAATGCCTTTACCTTCTACGTTTAAATCGTTCCTACCGTCCATATCTCGGGAGTCGTTATGATAAAATAAGAGTGATACTAGAGTAAAGCCAGTGACTTTAGAAAATGTCTTGCAGTATTTTTTTCGGCTCTTTACATTCTTTATTCAAATCTTTTCGTGGTCAAGTTTGTCTTCAGTCTTTGAGAAAGAGGGAAAAACCTCCTCGTTGAAACAAATGTCCGGAAGAAAACCAAAACTTTCAGGTAGGGACCGTTGGAGCCTTAAGCGAATTGTTAGAAAGGATCACAAAAGTACAGCTTCCAAAATTACTGCAGAGCTTAATGACCACATCGAGAACCCAGTTTCCACAAAAACTGTTCGCTCAGAGCTACACAAAGCCAGATTTCACGAGAGGGCTGCAATCAGAAAACCACTACTTTCAAACACAAACGTTACAAAGCGTTTAGAGTGGAGTAAAAACCTACAGAATTAGTATCTAGGGCAGTGGAAGAATGTTATTTTCTCAAACGAGTCATCCTTTATCTTATTTCCGACCACTGGCCAAATATATGTGTGGAGACAACCAAAAGAAGCATTTTACCCAGACTGCCTCCTCCAACTGTTAAACATGCAGGAGGATATGTGATGATCTGGCGGGGGGGGGGGTATATCATGGTAATCCGCGGGCCCAATGATTTCCCTTCATGGCAGAATTAATAGTCAAGACTATTTAGGCATTTTATCTGATCAAATTCATCGTATGGTTGCGGAATTGTTACCGGATGGAAATGCAATCTTTCACACAGCTAAAGTTGTTACTGAATGGCACAAGGAACATTCTAGTGAAGTTGAACATCTTATTTGGCCACCACAGTCCCCAGATTTCAATATTATGGAACATTTATGGGGCATTTTAGAAAAACAAGTAAGGAGCCGATATCCTCCATTATCATCACTACAAGAACTGGAGACTGTTCTGGCTGAAGAATGGCCAAAAATTCCTTTGGAAATAATTCAAACTTTGTACGAGTCTACAACTCGTAAAATTGAAGCTGTAATTGCTGCCAAAGGCGGTCCTACCCCATATTAAAATAAATTTGTTTGAAATGTTAAGGTGTTTCCATTATTTTGTCCAACTCTGGTATGAAAACACACACACACACACACACACACATACAATATTTATGTGTGTGAGTGTCTTTGAGATTGTGTTTGTCCCCATCACCACCTGACAACCGGTATTGGCTTGTTTCCGTCGCCCGTAACATAGCGGTTCGGCAAATATAAGCGATAGAAAAAGTGTCAGGCTTTACAAAAACTTTATTTGGCTTCAACCCTTCAAGGCAGTACTCCAGCATGGCCGCAGAACAACGACAAAAAAATAATAAAATAATAAATCTGCATAGGCAATTGCATTTCAAATTGTCATATCATTTATAATAAAAATGATAGTAATAACACAACAATAGTAAAAATGATATTTAAAGAATATAAGTTTTAGCTTGAAGTGATGAATGCATGGTATCTTTATATATTTGTGTTAGTCCATCCATGAAGAGTGAGGTAGAGAAAGGAAGTTTGATCAACGAGGAGTTTGCATATTAAGTTGTGTTTGGAATTTTTCAATAAAGAGATTCTCCTTGTTAATCTCTCCTGTGTGGTGATCCCGTCTTTACATTGGTAGAAGGGGAATATATAGAAGAATTTGGGTTAAAGTCTTTAGCACATGAGTCTAAGTGGTCACTCAGTGGAATTTGTCGGTATTCCGGGAGATTTATTTGTTCTTTATGCACCGTTACTCGTTTCGTTTACGTAACGGGAGACTCGTTTGTCCAACATAATTATGTTGGCAAACCAGCGCATGTGAGAACGTAGATAAGGTTCTCGGAGGAACAGGAGAAGTTAGTCTTGATTTTAAACTTCGTACCTTGTTTGAAGGTAAATTCAGAGCCTTCAAGTAGAAAGGGGCAGGTACCACAGTTTGAGCGTGCAAATTTTTTACTGTTGGGGGTGGATGTGGTGTGTGAAGTTTGGCATTTGTCAGAGTTTTTTTTTAAGATTGTGTTGCCTTTTGCATTTGAGGATTTTGTGTGTATTATAATGTTTTTCATTTTTGGGTCTGTTGACAGTAGACTGAGGTTTTGTATGATTGTGGTGTATGCTTCGATATTTTGGGGGTTGGGGTGGAAATGTATGGAAGTATTTTGAGGTTGTGTGTGGTGTTAGGTTGGGTGGTTTTCAGTGTAGTGTTGTCTAGTTCTTTGGCGCGTTTTATTCCATACTCTATAAGGGTGGAGGGATTTGACGTTTGTAATAGTGTTTTTTTGAGGTCTTGAAGGCGTATTTCTCGTGTTTTTGGATCCGAGACAATGGTGCATACCCTTTTAGCTAAATGAAAGGGATATTTGTCTTGGTGTGTTGGGTGTGGCATGAACTAAAGAGGGGTATTGTTGTGAGTCTGTAGGTTTGTGGTAGATGTCTGTTATGATTTGGTTCTTAGGTGTTTTTATAATTAGGAGATCAAGGAATGGGAGATGATGTTGCTAATTCCATAGTGAATTGGATGTTGGGATGTATGTTGTTTAGTATGGTTTTGAATTCCAGGAGTTTTTCATAAGGTTTTTCCATATGATGAAACAATCATCTAAATAACTTTTCCAGTTTTCCATTAGGTAGGTGTGGAAAACATGTCCAAATTTCTGGCTTGATATTTCAGAGTGACAATTCGAAGTAACCCATTATGAGGTTCGCAAGGACGGGTGAGCCTTGGTACCCATCGCAATGCCACATATATATAATATTATATATAATAATAAATATTAGGGAATAAATCCAAATTTACAGGGAAAAAATCAGATTTAGGATAAATCCAATTTTATAGTAAAATATTATAAAATATTATTAGAGACAAACCACTATTTTGACAAAACAAACAAGGAAATACTTAATCAATACATAAAATTTTATAAATAGTCAAAAAAACGCCACTACTTTGGGTCGAAATAATCGACTAAACTCCGACAATCTTTTGTGTTGGTATCCTTTAATAACTGACCCCGCCCCCCAGTCCCCCCTCCCCTAATAGTAATACTATTTCACAGTTTGTTTGATTATCATTGCGGACGGCCAAATAAATCCACTTAACACGTTTCAGACGGAGTTCTTTCTTTTCTTAGATTCTAAATCCAAATTCTGTTTCGATCCTTTGGCTTTCTTTGAGTTTGGGGTAGATAAAACAAATCAGGTGTCAAGTTCTGGGTATAGACAATGTGGGGTAGATAAGAGACGTCAGTTGAAACTCCTGTAACTCTCAGCCTTCCCGCTTTCTTATCAATGATATTCACTTCTTGAAATTTGTATATTTCTCGTTCCTCTGTTAGAAAATCTCTTTTGTTATATGGTTTGTTTGCAATTTAAATTTGTGCTATTATATATATGTATATATATATAGAGAGAGAGAGTATATACAACACACCCACACACACATACACACACACAAACACAACACACACACACACACCGGTAAAGAGATGAAATGTAAGCGTTCGCAACTGAAAAAGTCGCAAGTTCGTGCCTTGTCATTGGTGTTTGTCGTTCAACTATTGTGGCGGTTTTTTTGACTATTTATTAAAATTTTATGTATTGATTAAGTATTTCCTTGTTTGTTTTGCAAAAATAGTGGTGTTGTCTCTAATAATATTTTATATATATATATATATATATATATATATATATATATATATATATCGCAATGCCATATATATATATATATATCTATAATATATATATATTATATATATATATATATGTATATATATAGATAGAAGAAAAAAGTGGTTTGTGAAAGCACGTGGGTGAATATAAAAAAATAGAAAGAGTGAAAAAACGACAGAAGGCTTAAATGTTAAAAAAATATATATTTGCGTCAATATGTGAAGAATATTAGAAAATTTTTTAAACAAATTTTTTTTCCTTTATAATGACATAATTTTTAAAGAAAGACCGGTTTCGCATTTAGCTTTTCATATATATATATATATATATATATATAAGACAAGTTATAAACAATGGTTGTTCTATATTTTTCTTTATCGTTGTGAATTTGACTTACATCTGTTTCCAAAACTCATTATAGATTCGTTATTGAGAGGGTGAGAAAAATTGAGCGACCTAAAAAAGATTAATGCTACTTTCGTTAGGGTCATTTCTGGTTATAACAAAGCAGAATACTGAAGGAATGGTCTAGGCATGGGGTGGAGGAGCGAAGAGAGACAATATGAATCAGTATAAGGTAAGTGGAAAAAACATGAGGTAAAATCCTCTCCTCCTGTCTTTCCTTCTCTTCAATTTAATCCTCTTTCAAATCATCACTCCTCGTCCTCTTTCCTCTTATCTCTTTTCCACTTACCTAATACTGATGCTTATTGCCTCCCTTCTCTCTCCCTACCCCACATATCGACACTTACATATATACACACTCATGCATACATGGCTGCCTACATACACAAACACATACATGAATACATACGCGCATAATTACATGTATGCATACACATACACATATGCATAGTTGCATTTATATAAATACTTACGTATGTGCTTACATACATACACACACATACATACATACATACATACATACATACATACATACATACATACATACATACATACATACATATATACATACATACATACATTCATACATGCATGTGCCATGTAACCCATCTTGCCCAATTGTGGTATTTTTGACCATTTTCTTTAGTCGTAGATTCTTGGATGACTATACATGTGAAAGAGTACAAGCAGTAAAGAGCACAAACCCACCAGCGACTAAAGAATCACGACCCCACGAGTTTCATGTGTCCTCACACATGAAACAGCAGTGTTTCATCGACGTCGTAGAGTCGCATGACATCAGAACATCCGAATAAGTATCAGTGCAAAAATTCAAGGTGCATGATTGCCATTGAAGGTGTGTACATTTGAACTTTATAGCAATATTAGTAGTGCGCCTCTACTGAAAGAGACACAAAGGAAAGAATATTACTTGATAAGTCGTACCTCAATCCAGCTGCGGAAAATTCCCGAAGTTTTGTCTGTCGGAGACCACCTAAACTTTGATTTTTTTTTTATTAATATGTACTCACTTAGTATTTATCTTCTTGACCTCAACTATAAACCAGTTGGGTAAAGCAGATAGGTCACCCCCTCCATTATTGGAAATTAGTGACATCTAGTCTGACTTAACTCTGTGACAAGAACTAGTCGTTCATCACCCACCAAAATGGTCTTTCACTATCTCTGTATCCTATCTCTGTATCCCACACACTATTGCTTGTTAGGCATTCACCCTAAGCTGGATTTATTTTTGTTTCTGACTTGCTGGGTCAGTAGCAACTCTAACCATACAAGGCTAACCTAGCGAGGTGCCGGTTTAGTCACGCTCAACCTGATCCTCCTACAGGTTGTACTGGGTTGCATGATACCAGTAGCATTGGGTACAACTTTGCATAATAAGTATATATATATATATATGCATAGATAATGCATGTATAATTCCTACCAGCCTACATACATACATACATATTCATGCATACATGCATATATATTCATGCATACATACATGTATAGCCACATGCATGTATACATACACTTATAGGATCAATTAAAAACGCCTCGCCACAATGCATATTTCTATCAATAGACAGGAATAGACAGATGTTCAATTTATGAAACAATATGCAGCACATTATTTTACACGAATATATGTATATATATATATGGTTTTATGTGTATTTATGCGCGTGTAAGTATGTGTATGTGTTTGCTTGTATATGTTTATATAGCCCTGCTCGTGTGTGCAGATACGTTTGCATAGAAACTTCTTTATGTGTAATTGTGCAATTATGAGTGAAATACTTCTCATACATTGTGGGTTATTTAAATGTAATTTGAATCGATTGCTATAGAAATAGATATACATACATACATATGCATATATATATATATATAATATATATATATATATATAATATATATATATATATATATATATATATATATATATATTATAATATTATATATATATATATACCCATACAGAGAGAGGGGAGATAGATTAGAAGATAGACAGATAGATAGATAGAAGATAGATAGATAGATATCAATACACACACACATTTATATATATATACATATAAATATATGTGAGTGTGTATGTGTAAATATATGTATGCATACATGCCCACACACACGCACAAACACTCTCTCACGTAGATATATGTATGCATACATGGCCACACACACACACACACACACACATAAATAGATAAAAGTAAATGCTAATTAGTCTGCTGTTCTTTTTTTTGTTACAGAGGTTGTTGTTGTTTGTGTTGTAGTTGTTATATGCATCTGTTTCCATTTCACGTTACTGGAACGTTATTGAGCATATTGACCTAAATCGTCAATAATCATGTAAACAGACTGTACCGAGAAATTTGAATGATAATAAAGAGTAAGTACGAAAATATTTTGAAAAATTAAAAGATAATCGGAACTGCGTGTAGGTGACATTTTGCTAGGATGCGCGCGCATACATGTAATCATATGAATGCGTGCATGTATGTATGTATGTATGTATGTATGTATGTATGTATGTATGTATGTATGTATGTATGCATACATACATACATACATACATACATACATTCAAGCATACATACATATGCATTACAGGAATATTCAACAAAATTTAAAGCTGTTATGCTAGTGGCATGTGTTCGAATATGGCTACTGTGTCACTGCTTGTGAATATTCGTTTGTGTGTCTGTGCATGTGTGTCTGTGTATGTGAATGTATCTCTCTCTATATATAAATGTGTGTGCTTTATATATATATATATTATATGGTGTGTGTGTGTGGTGTGGTGTGTGTGTGTGTGGTGTGTGTGTGTGTGTGTGGAGGCGCAATGCCTAGTGGTTAGGGCAGGCGGACTCGCGGTCGTAGGATCGGCGGTTTCGATTCCCAGACCGGGCGTTGTGAGTGTTTATTGAGCGAAAACACCTAAAAACTCCACGAGGCTCCGGCAGGGGGTGGTGGCGATCCCTGCTGTACTCTTTCGCCACAACTTTCTCTCACTCTTTCTTCTGTTGGCCTGCCCGCTTAGCCAGCGGGTTGGCGTCATTTCAAGGCTAAAACAATGCGAAGCGCATTGTAACCAGCGATGTGTAACAACATCTGATAGCCTGGTCGGTCACGGTGATCACGGTGATATATATATATATTACACACACACACACACATATATATATATATATATATGTGAGGACGCATGGCCTAGTGGAAGGATGTTGTACACGAGATCGTGCTTCCGACTCCTAGACCGTGTGGTGCGTTGTGTTCTTAAGCAAACACTTCATCTCACTTTACTCTGCGATGACTTCAATACCTAACTCATGGTACACAGGACACCCCTTTCAATCAACGTCGATTTGATCGCCTTTATCACCACAGACAAAGCAAAATATCCATGCGAACTAAGATTTCCACATACTGTATAACCTCGTGATAAACATATCACTGTCGCCTTTGACATCATAAACACAACTGAGAGGAACAAACTTCTCAACTCAAAATAGAATACAGCACAGACCGACTTCTTAACTTTTATCGTTTATCTGTTTCAGTCTAACGACCATACTGGGCTCCACCTTGTCGTATGAATCGATCCCAGTATTTCCTTTTATATTTAAAAAAAAAACCCTGGTACTTATTCTATCGGTCTTTTCTGCCGAACCGATAAGTTACGGGGACGTAAAACTACCAACGCCAGTTGTAGAAAAATACAGACGCAAAGATGCACGTAGATATCTATGTACATATATATACGACGTCTTCTTTCAGTTCCGTCTACCAAATCCACTTACAAGGCTTTGGTCGGCCCGAAGCTATAGAAGAAGCTTGCCCACGGTGCCACGCAGTGGGGCAGAACCCAACACCATGTGGTTGGAAAGCAAGCTTCTTACCATACAGCAACGCCTGTATAAACTTTATATTACGCTCAAGAATCATAAGACTAAAACAACAAATATTCCTGTGTTAATTCATGCATTTGTCACAACACCCACTGTTACCAGAGAAGTAGAATGACTGTTCTCTGTTCTTCCTGGGTTCACTGCCAGAGGAGCAGCAATATTTACTCCGTAACACAAGAAAGGAAACTGGAGAGATGAAGGAGTACCACCCTTTAGTACGTGAGCGTTGAAGGCAGTGCCAGCCAAGCTAAACTAAAATGGTAAGCGAGAGTACAGATAAATTTTCTAATTCCCTTGTATGTATGGATATATATAATATTATATATATATATATATATATATATATATATATATATTTATGTTATGGCCCCAGTGAAATGAGCGAAGGAGGGTTATAGAAGGATGTATGTAGGGTGTTAGGCAGGTAATATGTTAAAAACATATGCGGTGGCGAGCTAACAGAATAGTTAACACGTTTTGAGTTCAAATTTCGCCGAGGTTAATTTTGCCTTTCGTCCTATCGGGGTCGATAAAATAAGTACCAGTTGGACATTGGGGCCAATGTTATCGACTTACTCCTTTCTCTGAGCTGGCTTTGTGCTAAAATTTGAAATCAATATTTAAGGAATGCTGGCTGTGTTCTTCAATTTACAGTCAATG